>NW_009207855.1:0-29536 GCF_000690835.1 Fulmarus glacialis
AAAAAAAAAATCTGTCTGAAGAAACGGATCACATTCTGTATCCTCTGGGGGGATGCTGTGCATGACCTGCAGCAGTTCCCACATCTCAAGATCTCAAGATCTTGGGTTCTGTTTCAGCAAACACACCTTTTCCTGGGAAGGCACCAGACACTTCCAGTTATTTCTGGGTAGAACACATACGGGGCACATCTTATTCCTGAAGACAATTAGTTACCTTGCAAGTACAGGTGGAGTAAGCATGTCTTAACAATTGCTACCTTATGGTCTTTCCGTAAGCCAGTTTGCTTTTTCTCAAGGCGATGCTGGTGGCCAGGTTGATGGAGGACCAGAGAGAGCCATGGTCCCCAGGGCATGAAAGACGACATGAAACAAAATGTACCCAAACAGACACGAGCCTGCTCACTCCCGCACACCTGGAGTAGGACATCTTAACAGTTACTGAGTGCTCAGAGAAAGGGAGGTTCATTGCCAATGAACCAGAGGAAATAGTCTTCCTGAATGTAGAGCAGATAGGTACAATAGGCAAGAGAACACCATTAAAAGCAGGGAGAGAAAAACAACCTATTTCATGCCTTTATACTTCTTTTTGTTAAAGAGGAGATTCTTTTATGGTTTGGTTGATTCCAAAGACATTTCTCAGCAAGGTGTATCTCTCTGTTGGCAGCCTTCCCAAGGCCAGCATTCACCACCCGGCTCACCAGCACCCGAGTCACGGCTCTGGGCTAAGCTCCAGAGCGCTGCCTTGAATAACTCAGCAGATAGTGATATTATTACAAACATGAAACCAGGGATGCTCAGACAAGTGGTAATTTCAGTTAGGAAGAAAAATATTGCTCACAGCAAACTTATGACGTTTATGAATAAACTTCATTCTTATTTTAACAGCTTTTGTCACATACGTTATTCACAAATTGCAGCATGATAAAGCAGCAGAAAGGATAGGTCAAGAATGCAGCCAAATTTTTCAAAACAATTTTTGCAAAGCACTCTACAGTTGTTAGAAGTTAATATCAAACCTCAGTACAAAAAAAAAAAGAGATCTATTAATAGCCTTTTTAAGTTTTCCCAAAGGAAGATCAGTTCTCCCTGTAGCAAACTCCTTAACACACAAAATCTCCTTTTCCTCACAGCACCCTCCAAACACCCATGTAAGATCTCTCCATCAATGGCACAAGGCACACCAGCTTGTAATCAACTTTCTTGCGCTGTTCCTAAGCTCTGCTTTTCCAGCATCCTTCTGTTCTGACATCTTTACCTTCCTTTTAATCACCCGAAGTCCATGCACCTACACAATACTTCTGGGGCTTTAAGGATATTGCTATGTCTTGTCTTCTTTGGGGATCTCCTTTTTCCATTCTGACCCCATTGCTCAGCTGAGCAGCTTCACCACAGCAGCTCTGGGCACTGCCTGCTATGAATTATTCACAACACTGTGCACAACTGGAAACAAGTGAAGATACCCAGCAGCACTAAACCCACGGGCTGAGGTTCTTTTCCTGAGCAACAGAAAAAAAAATTTAAACAATCAGTGAAGAGTTGAGGGCTACTTGTTGTAAGTAGTGTTATTATAAAAAGGCATGGGGTAATTAGGACGCTCTTGTGGGTGACACTGGTGTTGAGAAGATTTTGCCTGGATAACTCCTGAGTAAACAAAGAGAAAGTCAAGAAATGAGCTGCTTCTTGTCTACAGCAAACCCATAGCTAATATGGAAAGGTCTCTGGGAGGCTTCTAGACCAGCAGGAAGAGGAGGAGAATTTAAGAAAACTCATTTTATTCCAAGGATAATATTCTTGCTGATCAACCAAACCAGGAGCTGCTCTGAAGCAATGAGACATGCCAACTACCTTCCATACAAATACTGCGCAGGTAAATTTTAACAGACTTATTTTCAAGGAGAAGTCTTCAGCAGTGAAACTTTATATCGGCTATGAAACATTGGCTGTAATTCTGGAAGCTGTAGGAAAGCCAGGGCAGAAACAAAACTTGAATGAGATGCCTTCAAATGTATCAACAAAACTGAGAAACAGAAAAGCAATGATTACATGGTTAATTAGGAAAAGAAAAGCCTCATTTAAAAATAGTGCCATCTTGTAAGGAAAGGAATTAGGGAAGATATATACTATACAGCAAAAAACTGAATTGCAGAGAGCATTCTACTTACAAAAAGGAAATATCTAAATCCATTTTCCAGAGACATAGTACTACTCAGGGCTTAACGTATCTTCAAAGCACCACATGAGCAGAAGTTTAGCTTCACACTTCATTCTTAAATTTAGCTCATTTTAAAATCCGTGTGTGGCAGAGCTCTTCCTAGAGTCAACCTCACTCACTACAGCTCTTTGTTTCCCTGTAATTACCCACTGCACGTGTTTTACTCACACTGAGACCCAAAACACCTGGGCTGATGCTGGGGAGAGTGCAGTCTTGTCCCCAGCCCCAGGGGACAGGGTGGCAGAGTGCAGGCTCTCCCAAACTGCTGCCTGGTGGGAAGCATGCAGCAGAGCATCCTAAAATGAGAGATGAACTCTTCAAGCTATACATTGCTGGTTCTACTGGTATACAGATAAGTATGTCTCTAGAGATCAAGAGATGTCCCAAGCCAGAATCTGTAGTTCTCACATCTGCAACAGCCACCAAGACAGATAGGTAGCAACAGGCTTCCCAACAAGGCATCTCAAGTTCTCTCTGTAGGCACCTCACAACAAGCCACAGGTTAAAGACAAGCATTCTCAATGACTTAAATTCTCCTGAACATTTTGTGGCTGAATCAGGTCACGGTATGAGAAAATACTGCGGTCCCATGGGGTTGCTCTGTAGCACCATGGACTTTAATGATCAGCTATTAAATCAGCTCGGCTGAGCTGTAGTTATTAAGCATGTTGCAGTATCAGCCTCATTAACATAAACAAACATACTACTCCTCTTATTCAATCCATGGTTATGCTTCTACGCTGTTCATTTATCAATAATAATAATCCTAATTAGCGATGAAATCCAGCTCTTGCAGTTTAAACCACAAGTTCAAAATTAATAGATTCAATTTTTTTTTTTTTTTTTTAAACTACCCTGAATCAAGGGAAAATTTCATTGACATTTTCATGCAAAAAAGATCAAGATTTAACACCTCATCCAGCTAGTAAAACAAAACAGCATCTGATTTTCAGTGAATACAGATCCATCTACACAATGAAGTCTATACAAGCCATTTAATTTTTCAATTAGGAGTCCATCCTTCTACCTCCTCCCTGAGTGCCAAGAGATACAGATGTGCTAGAGAGACAGGCCAAAACATTGCACTTGCAGATGCTCTGCATCCACGTGAACGTATTCTTTCTATTGTTTCACCTAGAATGGTTTCACAGGATTTTGGCAATAAAGAACAAAGTTCATTTGTGGTACATCAGTTAAAGGAAACACAGAAAATGAATCCCTGCACACAGCAAATGCATGTTAGCGATCAGAAAATAGCTACAACAAGGAAATATCCAGACATAGCAATCATTCTTCCAAAAAAATGAAATTAAAAAAGGCAAATTGCACAGCAAGCTCAAGAACAGAACTCAAGAATAGAAAATTGCCTGACCCCAGGAAATCTCCACCAGCAGAATATATGCACAAAATAAAGCAGCAGAACTACAAACATCCCGAGAGCTGATATACCAGTTCTGAAGGTGCAGAAGGTACTCTTCCAGCTTTGCTCTCCCAGCAAAGATTTATTTGGGCATGGACTCATCATGTCAAACAAATCCAGGTTAGCCTCAAGTGGCACTACTTCTCCATTCTGCAAGCCCCAGACTTCAGAGACACTCCTGACCATCATCATAAGACATCCAAGAGCCCTCACACATGCTGAACAAGTAAAATATTAAATTCAAATTCCACCACTCTGAATTTTTAATTGTTTAAATTTCAAAGATAGGTTCATACCAATATGTACTAATAAACAATAGTTTTAAAATGCCTTAAAAATATCCTATCTGTAAATATAAACATATATTCTACGCCTTTATATTTCTGCCTTATTAAGTTTCTATGTTGTAAGGACTTACTTACATTTATAATAAAAATAATTCTATTAAAAATAGACTACAAAAGCAATTGCTTTACCTATTCTACCCTGCTCAGGAATCCAGTCCCTGCCTTGCATCAGGAGGGACACATCGCAGGGTTTGCTGCCGACTCTGGACGACAGCAATCTCATGAGGGGAGACACGGAAGGGGAGTCCAGAAACCTCCAGCAAAACTGGCACTCGTTCTGCTTCACGGGCATTTTCGTGGCTAGCAAAGATTTTTGTTACCTGTTAATTGGTACAGGACAAAATAATCCCAACAAAACCTATCGCAAGGCTGGGTTAATCACAGGCCATGAAGGGTGCTGGCAGTTAACAGCAGCCACAGCTGCAGGGATGAGCTTTTTTCCTCCACCAGTGCAATTACAACACCTGCATGGACAGCAGGTCTTAGTTATGTCCCAGCAGTGGCCAGAATGCCATGCTCCAGCCAGCCCAACTTAAACAGTTAGATTTGGGCTACGCAGGCCCTGACAGTGGTGTGGAAGAGACACATTATTGCAGTGAATGCAATGACACCTCTACCCCATCAAAAGGGGCAGCTGATGGCCATCACCCACATCTAAGCCTTCCTCATCGGGAGTGGAAAACATTCTGTTGTCCTGACCCGCCTCTTCCCACCGACACAGATAACATTTCTTGGACACCACCTCTACCAGACCTTTTCCTAAGACTAGCAGCTGTTTTACTGGGAAATGAAAGCCACAGGCTTTGTGCAGGTGCCTCTGTCCCTGCAGGAGAAGACTTGGTCCTGAGAGGAAGAAGTTCTGGGCATGCTGCACAGCCTAAACCAAGGTAACAAGACACTCAGCATACAGTGCATGTGTCTGATATATACTCAATATGTAGATATGTACTGATATGTACTCTACTGTGTAGAGACACTGATTACATCTGAACAAGGTACTCGGGACAGATTTATACACCAAAAACTGCATTTACTCCTTGCCACAAGCCAACGGGATGCTGCTCTGGCCGGGGAGGGTCAGCAGGCAGAAGCAGCTTTCAGAGTGTTTTCAATTCACAACTTTTTTCCCCTGAACACACCATTACCCACAGGCTCAGCCCACATTCAGCCAAAAACTCTTCCCCTGGCTTGTTCTCAGCCCCTGCTGCACCGTCTCTGGGCTTTCATTTTTACTTTTTCATAACCTCCAGGTTTGGGGGGTTTATGTGATTATTATTTTTTCCTCCTTTTCCAGACCTACGCAGACTTACAGTGTAATTACCAGCGAAATCCTCCTGCCCCCAGCAACTCTGTCATTAGCTGGTTTTCCTACGGGACAGCATTGGGGTGAAGGCTGTTAGCGGCTGTAGCCAAGTAACTAAACCATCACATGGGTGATCCCCCCCTTTGAGCCCAGGCAGCCACAGATAACACCTTATCTCCCTGATCATCTCCAGGAGAAGGCGGCACTGTGGATAATATACTTTGATTTAAGTACATTATCAGTTGAGATGCTTTTTTAATTACATCTTTCTAAATATTATGCCACAGCACACATAGCAAAGAAACACTCCCAAGGAAGTTAACTGGGATTAGGTATGGAAAGAGCAGCAGCTCTTTGCTCGGAGGCTCTCTGCCTTGCAGACCACCCTGCGCAGGGGAGGCAGCAGCCCTGCCCTGCCCGCACCCCTACCCCCGGGATGGGGGGCAAAGTGTCTCCCCAGGGGGCACAGGCTCTGCCAAGCATCACGAAAGAAAAAGCCAAACGCCAAAGACATTAAGTAGTTCTGCTGTGAATCTTGTACGCACATGGCAAAGTATTTTTCCTTTAATTAGATTTTTCTACAGCTCAGAGGACGCTGGAGGACCATTACAATCTCTGCTACGACACAAGAAAACAAAGCTTGCAGTTCCACACTTACAACATCTGAATAATATAAACGGAGTGGCTTACAAAACAGCAATTTACCTAAACACAATTCATACAGCCTCTGTCATAATACATTGGAAAAATGGGCTGTTAAACCAGAAGGGATATTGGTATTCCTAAATTGCCCCAATTCCAGATGCTTCAAAGCTCCACGGAAATGCCATAGTGTACGAGTATCCAGGCAATGGCTTTTCAACACACAAATATTTAAAGGACACTTCAAATGGGTGCTACTGATGTCTGAGATGTATTCAGTGAAAAAAGCAGCAATCAAGCTGCAGCCACCAGAGAAGCAGAAACACCAAAAACCTGAGATGGAAACTGGCACTTGCAGGGGAGCTCAGGTGCCCACCGGCACCTCAAGAGAAGCTCCATTAAGAGAAGTTCCCTCCAGAAAGCAGCCCTCTGACGGGTGCGAGCCCCCAGGCTTTGGGGGGGCGAGTGCAGGGGTGTTTGGGAAGGCGCTGCAGGCAGGGTCCCCCCTCAGGTGCTCTGCCAGAGGGCTGGGCTGGCTGAGCTCTGCTGTATTGAACAGTGCTGGAGTCCTTCAGGATGGCCCTCAAATTTCAAGAGCAACGTGCTAACTTCAGATGAAGCAAAAGCATATGAAAGAAGGGAAGTTTTTAACATTGTCGCTATGAGAATGTTATTTGTTCTGCTGCTCTACACAGGCCTCATCTTATTGCTAAGCAACCCTGCCTCACAGCACAGCCACGCTTACGCTGCAAGTGCTGGCATCTACTTTCCTTCTCCATCCCCTGTGCTGCCTCCTTGGGATGCTGCAGTTCCAGCCCTGCACCTCGAGCTCCCCATTTTTCTTCTCACTGCAGTGGACCTCCACGGCTTCCCCTGCCACCACCTCCTGACCCACCAGCTTGCTGGTCCCTCCTCTCGGGGGACCTCCTGGAGCTGGCCTCTGCCTGGCGTTTTTGGTTTCTTTGGCAGGTAGGGGAGGGTTGTTTGTTTTTTGTTAAGCTGAATCCATCTGCTACCCCACAGCACAGCTGCATGAACAGTTGTGCTGGCCAGTTGGAGGCCAGGGGAGCACGGGAACAAGCGGTGAAGGGCCAGGAGTGCCCCAAGCCAGGACTGCCAAGTACTCTACAGCACACAACGCCAGGCTCAACGAAATCCCCAAGTACAGGACACAGCAGTTACCTGCCATATCAAACACCAGCCAGGTCCCATCAACTGCTCCGTGCTCCTTCCAGAGAGCTTAAATGTTACTGCAGTACTATTAACATATTGGATTTGGGGAGCCCTTTGATGCTGCTCCCCTTTGCCTTCTTTTATCTGAATCTGTTCCAAAATTCTCTTTTGTTACTGAACCCATAACCAGCCCATTTCAGTCCATATGACCCCGTAGCCCACTCGCTCAGATGCTTTACAGCTTCATTTTACCACGCTGGCGCAAGTGCCTGAAGTGGCTTATGGCTGTGGCTTCCAACGTTTCACTTTTCCTTATCAGCGTGTCACTCCTTACCCATTACACTCTAAATCAACTATAGAAAAATGGATAACACTAATACTTTTAGTAGCGTGCGCCTCCTCACATCAAATAGAAAAGGGCATTTTCCCAATGAATGTAGCAGTTTTTATCGTAGCAGATCTCCCCTGCGTGCAGAAACAAGCTTCCAAGAACATTCTGGCTCTTGCTTTAACATTGTGGCTCTTGCTTTTTTGCCTCTAGTCATGCTGGGAGTCCCATTACATTTCATATCTATCTCTCTTCTTTTTACCGCATATTTTCTTCTGGTTGAATCACACGCTGAAGTTTGGATCTTCATGGAATTCTTACATCTTTTCAAAACATACTTTTTCCTCTGAAAAGCGATTTTGTAAAAAGGCTCTACCTGACTCAGCAGGTCTGCTCCCTGTATGCATTCAAAGCGCTATCTGCTGACATCAGTGACAAAAAAAAGTTTTTACTGAGTTTTATTTCCACAAATTCTGTGGTTTTCACATAGCTGAGACTGAAAGGAGGTCTGCTCTACCCCAGAGGTCACCACTAAGCCACCGCTACTGAAATTAAGAGGTGTCACAGATTCTATTAATGGCTTGAGCTGGAGCTTGCTCTAAGAGTTCAGGCTGCATTTCCAGGGATGGCAGTTAGAAAAACATTTATGCTGAAACCCACTGATACACGCCTCGAACCTCACTCCTTTGCTATCACAAGGCAATTTTTCAGACCGGAATTGCACTTCAGAGCTGTCCGCCTTATCAGGCATTGCTCACACTCATTGTTGTCCAACACCACAGCCAAATGTCATCTTTTTTTTCTTGGGCTCTTATTCTTCCAGTGCATTGATAAGTTTAATATTGTTCCTACTTCCTCTCTTAAATTCTGCCTAATAAAAGTGTCACATCATTCTGGCACCCAGTACCTGTTTCCTTCAGGAGTTGTGGTATTTGTACGACCGGGCTTTCATACCTGGCCCTTCTACACAGGCTTTGGAGACCTCTGGTTCACACCATCTGCAGGTTCATGCATTTACAGCAATATCATAGCAGACTTGATCATGGAAAATGCAGGATGAAGCACGGGACAGGCGACCACATGGGATGTGCAGCCTTTCTGTAAACGCTACAGGAAATATTTCACTGCAGCACAGGGCAGGGAAGGGGACAGCCTCTCAGGCCTTTGTGGTGAACTTCGAGACACTGAGAACCAGGGGAAAACACTTGAGATCAAGTGTTCAGGCTCCAGCCACACAAATCTTTCCAGACTCAGAGCTGCAAGGGACCTGTGCCTTTAAAAATGCAGAGAAATATGAAATGCTCCAGGAAAGCCTCATGTTCCTCCATGACCAGCAAGAAAACATTCTCTGCACAGGACATCTTAACAAAAGACCATTAAGCTAAGGCATTCCTCAGGCAAGAGACGTCAGTGAATGTGGTGGGTGTTATTGAAAGTTATAGAAACAAGAAAGATTTCCTGATCTGTTTACAGGCAGTGAGATGACAGCAGGACTTTGCTATACTTGCTCTCGGACTCCTGGACTGTTAGAGCACCTCTCTGTGGTGCCCAGGGCTGCCCTCGCTCTCAAAGCGGGGATCGCTGTGGCCATCCCCTGACCAGCATATACAAACTGCCCAAAATCTCTCACAAAGCCTGCTTGGGTACAAGGCTGCTTCTCACATCACAACAGGATCACATCTACAGCAGCACCCGCCTGTACGAGAGGAAAGCAAAGCTGGGAAGAGCAGGACGGTGCAGGGAAGGAGATGGCAATGAGCTGCCCTACTTTAATGCTATTTTTGAGAACTCTCTCTCAAATCTGGGACTATGACATGATACATCAAGCATCCCCACATCCAGTATGCCACCACATCCAACCTAGCACTACCAATATTACTGACCCTGAACAGTGATAGTATTATCTTTCTTTAAAACTACAAAAATATCTTCCATCTAATTCTAATACATTTAATGAGAGACTAAATTTTTAGACCTCCCACATACAAGTATGTCCATTCAAGTAATATAAAGTTTTGCAATTCAAAAAGCTTTCTTCCCAAAATTCACTCTGGGTACATTAAGTATTAACTATAAAACACAATAGCCATATCTATACAACACTGCATAGTTTTAGTGGATAATCATAGTCCATTCTGAATTAAATCAGTTAAACATATTAAGTCTTCATATTTTATTAACAGGTCAATTTAAATTCAATATCAAAATTAAACAACAAATTTTGTTCAGAATCATTATGAGCAAACTCAAGATAAGGTGGGGGTTTCTGTTTCCTTTTTGGAGGTGGCAGATACAATTTCTCAATACTTGAATGGCAAATGAATAGCATAACCTTGTTTCAGGAGGCTCCTTCTCTTGCAGGTTTTAAATAGACCATCACAAATGCAGACCTGCAGCTCCTTCCTGCATACCAATGTAAAGCTCTATGTGCACTACCTCATGGGCTGAAAAAAGACTCAGGATTCTGCAATTACCCATTAAAACTAAAACCAGTTTTAAAGGAAATGTCACAGCTGACTCAAATTTACCCATATTAATAAAAAATTTTACCTATTTTCTATGCTGTTTCAAAATTAAAGAAATCTATGGTTGCCCATAATAATCCCAGGAAAATCCAGCTGTATAGCAGAGTACCAGCCCGTTAGTAGCACTCTTGCTTTCACAGTGTTACCATTTTCTTTGGTATAACTGCTTGGAACAGAGAAGCCCCTTTCATTTGTGCATGGGCTTTATTGATGGGGAACAAGACAACCCTTTTCCTGGGCAATTACAATTCAGTCTCTCTTTTTTTTTTTTTCTCCTTTCCCCCCCCCCCTTCTAAGTTTTCCTTTTACTTCATGATTTTTCTCTGAAAAAGAAGTAAATAAAAGCACACCTCCATTATAGACTGAGCCCAGCCCAGATGCTGTGATCTATCCAGCCTCCAAGAGCACACCCTGAGGACGTGCCCCCTGCTCACGAGGGTGCAGGGAGCGGGGGCCCAGCACCCAAACCCCTGCTGCTAAGGGCCCTGAACCACAACTGCAGCACTTCCAGCAAGGAAAGAAACTAAACACTTTGAAAGCCACGTGGAAAGCAGAGAGATGCCCCTCCCAGGATGCAGATTCCTTTGGTTCAGGCACCAGCCACCCATCGTACCCGAGCCAGGCTTTCAGATGCACACTGTGGTCCTGAACCAAGGCCAAGGATGTTGTTATCACTTCTCTTTAGGTGTTAAGGAATAACAGCTTGACATATTTTGCATGAATTAAGGGTATGCTTAATACCTGCTTCTTAAATAAATGAAACCTAACTTTCAGTTCTAAGGAAATACTACAGCACTGCAAGTTTCCATTCAAATGCATCTCTGAAAATATAGCCTGTCGGTAAATAAATATTGCTCATTTTAGCAGTGTCATGTGAAGTTTAAAAAAATACGATTTCCCATCTCCCTGCAAACCTCCAGCTATAAGGATATGCTAACCAACAGACACCGTGCTGCACTATGCTGATCAAATCAGAAAAACAATTTTACCAGTCAGTGAAAAAATGGCAGTACTTCACCTGCTAGTTCTCACCCAGACGGCCAGCTAAGCCCTCGAGATCTATTCCTCGGGAGATAAGCAAAAGCAGACGCATAATCCAAAGCAACAGTTCCATGCTTTACATTTAATCTACCCAGTCTTGCTCTCTGCAAGCTAGCCCTTGTGTCTTGTCAGTGCATCCCATTTCTAAAGTGCAATGCACAGTGCCTCTCCAGACAAAGGATGGTGCTTTTAATGGATGCTTAATATGTCAAAAGCATGTATTGTTAATTAACAACACAGAATTTGACATCATGGGTAATTCACTACCCACACATCTGACTAATATGCTGTCTCCAGACCAGCTGAAGAGATAAAACTCAAAAATAATAAAAGCAGCTTTTTTTAAATCCAGGCACAAAAGAGCTTTAGATACAAAGCTGGACAGAAAGCACACATTATTGTTGTTTCCTACTGTGGCTTTTCTCATCAACGAGGTGGCCTTTTCCAATCACATATTATAGAATAAAGAGATTTACAAAATCAAAAGCATCAGAGAGCTGCTAGGCAGGGAAATCACAGAGTTTTTGCTTATCTCAGTACCATAGCAGCATGTACACTGCGTAAAATGCAATGTTGATATTCTGCCAGTAAAACTGTGGGAACGCAGGCATCAGTTTGTTTTCTCTTCTCACAGTTTCTGGGCTTTTCAAACAAGAATTTAAAGCAGTAGATTATGTAGGGGTGATTCCCATTGAAACCACCAAGCCACATACCATCCCTTCTTATTCAGGAGATGTGAGCACCACACTCAGAACAGAGTTTGTGTAAGTTTTGCTCCTGTCTCAGGGTTACAGTTTGGAATCTAAAGTCCAAGGACCTCAAATTTAGGAGAAATATAATTTGGTCCCATAAGTTTCTTCCATACATGCACAGTAAGAAACCAGGACTGCTGCAGGAGGAGCGTGCTTTCCTTCAACACATGCACGAGCTACAGAAGAGGAAACCTCCGGCTGGCTGCAGGACAAAGGTGGGCAGAGACCACCGAGGCTGCAGTGGGTCTCTGCCTACAGGAGATCACCTGGCTGTGCCATTGTGCCAAATCCCCTTACCAGAGAGGTAAGGTCAAGTAGGCTGGAGGGGTTGGGATTTGCTAAAGCATATGATTAAAGAGTTTATTCTTTGTGGGTCTGGAGACAGACATGGACTTTGGGGCTGGTTTGCTAGGAGGCTGGAGGTTTGGATGCAGGGATTCAGGGCAGGAGCACCCCAAACAAGTGCTCACAGAGGATGGAGGTCTAACCCCAGAGAGACAAAAGGCACAACAGATTCAGATCCAAATCAGGAGGGATGAGAGAAGAGAAAGAAAGGTAGACAGATACATCACAGAATTTCCATTGAAAGTACAATTTAAAAAGTCTTGCTAATCCATTTTCCTCAATTAAATCAATGAGGTGGGCTGGGCTCCTAAGCCAGCGGGTCCTCATGTGGCCAGTCTCTTCTCCATTTAGTCTGTAAAATACCACCTATGGAGCGTTTACACCGTAATATGTGGCCCTAATATGACATATCAGATTGCAACACAATACTGAATAGAACATAAAAGAGGTCAGAGAAAGTGGTTTGCATGTGCAAGCAAAAATAAACCCTAGACCAGCAGGAAAAAGAAATACACGGTCTAAATATATTTTCTTTATTCAAATTCTGTTAAGTATAATGAAGTGATCTTAAACATCCAAGTAAGACTCAAATGACCTATAAATATAGAATTAATACACCTAATGAAGAGCCAGGATGGTATGTTTATGGATGAGCTTGGGCACAACGGAAGTAGTGAAGATAAAACCAAATAAAGAAATACAAGATGCAAAAGGTCCGGGGGGGCTGCAAAAGGACACGAGATCTGGGTGCTCTCTCCCACCACCCCCCTGGCACTGCAGAAACCCAGAGAAGGAACCCGTGGGCTGGAAAGACTCTCACAGGTCATGATCATCAGTGAGCAGCATTAACGAGCAGGAGGGAGATTTTACATCGCTTGCTTCAACATATTGCAAACATCTTTAAAGACGCATCAGCTTACTCCAAGATTGTCTTTAAAACTATCCCAAAAATCTCATGATGAATAAGTGCTGGAAGCCTTCAAAACCAACAGATACAGTCCCACGCCATGCTTTACAAGAAGCACAAAGGGAAGGAAAACCACTGCTAGCCATGCAAAAAGCCCAGAGAGCAGCAGCCCCTTCCAGGGCAAGGGCTCGCAGGCACAGACAGCCTCTGCTCCACAGAGGCCAGCTGCTCCGCAGGAGCCCTCTCCACCGCAGGCCCTGCACCGCTCCATACCGAAATCCCATTGCAAGAAGCATGATCTGTTACAATTATTTATTTACAGAAAAGAAGCCAGAGGCAAGTCTATGCTAAAAACTGCTGGGGAGGCCATTAGACAGGCTAAAACATATAAATTCTGTTCAGTATAAATGTATGGAGATGCAATACGCTCCCAACCCCACAATATATGAAGGCAAGGTACACTCAAACTTCACTACAATGAACAGGAGATGCTCTAGAGATAACAAGAAGTTATATGTAAATATTAAACTAAGACTTTCTTGTTCCAACCCTGTTAACTGAGAGTCACAGAGGGCGTTCAATTGTTATGATAATATTGAGTACCCAGCAGGAAGGTCCAGAAAGATGCATGCAGTGTGACAATACAAGAAAGCTATGCAGGAGAGAGCAGCAGACACCTGCACAAGCAAAGGCTTTCAGAAGAGTCTTCTTAGCAGACAGTGGGGTGTCACCAAGTGCTACCTACACCCACACTCTTCTTACAACACACTGCAAAGCAACTTGGAGAGAGCGCCTCAGGGTACTTACAGCCTTCACTCAAACTACACCTGAAGGGTTTTGCTTTTCCAGCCAGGGAGGATATCTGGCCCTGATACTGTACTTAGTTTGACAGAACTGCTGCCACTGTTTTTTTCACGCAGTAACTAAGCAGGGCTGCAGGAGTCACCCACTGCTGAGCAGCAGCTGGCAGGCACAAAACAATGCAAGCGTTGAGTACCCACACACATCCATCCCCACCAGTTCCTCTGCTCGCTGGGAGCCTTGCACAGCTTCTTGCTTCCCAAGAGGAAGGCAATGATGAACACAACATTGCCCCGTGACCACAGCCCCCCCTTTTTTCACAGCACACAGGACAAGAGGTAAAGGTAAATAACGGAAATCTCATATATTGTGTCACATACTTGGTGACTTTGCTGTGCCGTAATGAGCACTGGAAATAGCTGGCTTGGCCAGGAACCTAAAAAATTTATTATCTCCGATAAAGTCCAGTAATACTGATATTCCCTACTGAAGCCAACACCAGTCCCAGATATGTGCAGTGACTGAAAGAGGAGAGAAGCCTCACTTTCCAGCAAGTACAGACATCCAAAGCAGCTCCAAGGCCTCTTTTCTCTTCAGACTGCGCTGTAAGACAAGTGATGCTGCTTTGGTATTAGTGGCTTGGAAAACTCACCTGAGAGCATGGCAACTCCAGCAAGGAAATGTGGGTCAATTCTCAGAGCCCCTGAACTGAAGCCTTTGTAGAAGCTGAAGGCAAAAAGAGAGCCCACCAAACAGAGGGCTTCAGTGGGTAGGTAGGTAGGTGGCCTTTGGTTGTGACCCATAGCTTCTCCCTGACGAGGCAGAAAATGGAGATGGATGGAGCAAGGGAGCAAAAGCAAAGCAGAAAAAGAGCATGAAAGGCGCTGAATGATTGAAATCCAGAGAGTATTTGGGTTAAATGAGGTCATATCAGGGGTGATCCCCTGGACTCAGCACTGCTTTCAGTAATTCGGTCAAACTCTACAAAGAGCCAACAGACACCTGATTTTGCTTTTACCTTATGAGTGGATTAGTTGGGGAAAACAAAACCAAAAACCACAGATGAGTTCTTATGGCTAAGCCAGCATACACAGTTTTATATTTAAAGTCCTTTATGAATCAATGACTTTAGCATAGCAACTGTATTCGCAGCAATTCTCATCTGTATGGTCTTCCAGCCAGGTTTTCCTCAGTGCACTCTGAAGCACTGGCCAAGCAGCACTGAGCTACAGCAGGAGCCAAGAAAGAGGTTTGCCCTTAGCAGAAAGAGAAGGCAAAATTAAAGTCTCCATAAAGAAAGCTGGAAGCCAGAAGTAGAGGACCAAAAAATCAGCAGACCTCGTGCTTTGACTTGGAGTAACTAGGAAACCGCACAGCCCAGGTGACGCTAAGAGAAAGACAACAACATGCAAAATCCTCACATAAGATCCTAAATATTCAGATCACTATCACCTCCCAGAAGGATGAATTTTTTTTCCCCCCAAGAAGTAGGAAAACCCGTTTTGTTTCATCAGCAAAATGTATTTTAGCCCCCATCTGAACCAAAGATCAGGAGACACAATAGAAGGTAAAACTATGACTGTAGAGTTATTGAAATAACATAATTTAAAATCTCATACAATGTAATCTGTTGAGAGCTGTTGATAACGCGATAATCCTGCTCCCATGCCATCAGTGCCGTGGCACTGCTAGAAAGATGAAATGCCGCTTGGAAAGGGAAGCAGAGTAAACGTACTCGCCATCCTGCAGGCTCCAATGCCCCGAAATTCAGGGTTGGTGCAGACCCTGTGTGTGCAGGGACAAACAGCTGTCAGGTAACACCTCGGGCTGCAATCCAACTTAATACTGATGTTCTGGATCACTCCTTAGGCAGTTCAGCATCTGAGCTCCATGGCACGAACGAGGATCCATAAAGCAATTCAGTGCCACAGCAGAAACTGGCAGCCTCCTCCCCAATCTGGGCAGTTACACGCTATGGGACAGACCAGTGCCCACCAACTGGGAATTTGGGGTCTGGCAGTCGTTTTCCCCAGGGAGGATGAAGCAAGAGCACAAACTTAAAAGTGTTGTAGAGGAAAGTGAGTACAGAAGATGGAAATCCAGAACACCGTTATGGATCTCTGTGCTGTCACAAGCAAAATTAATTTAGTGCCATGTTAGAAGTTTACAATCAGCTGCTGTATTAACATATGACTGAAGGCTTAAAAGGTCTTAAGGGTGAAATATCTTATTAGAAACACAAGAAAAAAAATATTCTGCAGATAACTGGTGATAAATGGTTTCTGAAGAGTTTCACATAAATAAGCTTAAAGTTGCAATTTTTCAGCAGTGCTGCCAGTGTCACACCACAGTATGTCAATGAATATCGTATTTATCTTTTGGAGGCTTTTTCATTTGAGATTTGTTTTGTTTTAGCAGTGAGACATAATGGGAAAAATAACTCTTCGTAGGATTATATTTCCCATCCTAACGAAAAGTAAGTATTCTCACTAAAGCAGGGAAAATGGGAACATTGTATTAGTTAATCCTGTTTGAGACAATTCCTTTAGTTATTAATGTTAATAATAATCACTTCTATTTCCATGTCATACTAGAGGGATATAAACAAAGATTGATAAATTGTCTAATAAGATTTTGCTCGTGACTAAATCAAGCAAAGGGTAATCTGGACAACAGAAGAGTAGCTGATTTTTCTACTGAAAAACATTTACCTGATTTTATGTATTTCCTTCTCGCATATACAGGTATCGGTGCACCTATCAGATGCAACTGGCAGTAATCAGCAGTGCAACAACCCATACTGAACAGCAGTGTCAGGCAAAAACTGTTCATTATGCGATGACTAATGCCATGGGGTATCGCTGGAGAAGCAGCAGGATTACTGATCCATGTTGGACAAAGTGGGAACTGCAGTTGTTAAAAAAACAGAATCCAGATTTTGAATGTGTTCTAGTTCCAGATGGATTTGTCCATCCACTGATCTGTCCTATCACTCTGTTATGTTGGACCAGAAAGCTGCTTTCTTTTTTCCCATTCAGTCTTTGAAATGGGAGATTGTCCTGCGACATTTCCAGACCCAAGCCCCAAATTCTGCTCTGAGCCTGATGTGTTTAATTGCCCCTTCTGCCTCCAGACCTGCACTCACCTACCTCCTGGTTACTGTACATCGCCAGCTCATTGCCAGAGGGACAAACTGTGGGGTTCAGAGGGAATAAACTAAAATTATTTAAGAAATGGATGGAGTTGGTGTATTTAAAAAATTCGTTAATTTTAGCTGCCACTATTGTGTATACTAACTTGTCTGAACAGTGCAAGGGAAGTCACTTTGAATATCTGGAGGGACTAAATACCCAGGATGCACTATTCAGAAAAATAAGGGAAGAATACTGGAATTAATATTAAAGATGAGCTGCCAAGTATTTTAAAAACACTCTTTTTTTGCCTGAATTTGTTTCTTTATGTGGGCTTGAAAGACTGTCTAGAATGGCTTTGCTGGATTTGTTCTTTGTTTTATCCTTAAAATATTAGGAATGCCAATATTAGCCTGTTTTTCTACACAATTCTTGAAGATCCCAAGGATGTATTTTTAAGCCAAGCTTTAAGGAGAGATGCTGGATTTTTAACAAAGCCTTCCTTTCTCTGAAATGTTAATTAGCCACTGAAGTGGAAAAATTAGAAAAAAAGCAGAAATTTACAATATCTCCCTCTCAACCTTTCCCTTTTAAGCACAGAGTTTTCACTTCCTTTCTTCTTGAAACTTTATCATCACATATTTTCTCAGGCTTTTGTAGACCAGACATTGATGAAGTTTAAACCAAATACCCTTCAGCCACTTAAAGCCTTTTTCTACCTACCAATATCTAACTCATTACATGGTCTAGCTTATTAAGGGAGCCGACAGACTCCTATTTTCAAGGTGCGTGGCAATTAAATAAGCAAGAGAATATAACTCTCAATTTCCCTATGATTTATCATTATAAACATCCATTCTCACAGCCCTTTGCTCATGTTGGAAATGTATCACAAATTCTGGGAATACGACCTTGACTGACAGTACTTCCAGACAAGCTATGAGCTGGCCCTTTTTAGTACAAGGCAACTGATAACGAGTAAAGTTATTCAGCTAATTGTACGATCATATTCTAAAAACTCATTATGGGACTTTCCCTTAATGGCTTCCAGCTTGCTCTCCCTTTCCAGCAACAACGTGAACAAAAACAAGCATCATGTTATAAAGAACAGATGAAAGGAAAAACGAGGGGCTGCAACAGCCCTTTCATCTGCAGGTCTTCAAAAAATATCTGTGGGGCAAATACTTCTGATTCCTCCTTAAAGCAGCTGAGCCCCAGCAGCAGCCCTGTGCTGTAAACAAGCGCAGCAGCAGAGACCTGGCAGTACCTTGGGCTGGAGTTTGGAAGATGTTGCATCCCACTTGAAACTTTTTAGGGAAAGTTTTCTTCTGAGAAGCTTACGCCGGGACAGGATTTCTTTTCAAAAGAGAAAATGGCAACCCTGGCATAACTAACTCCAGCTAATCCAAATTTATCCTAGCTACGCCTGCACCTTGCGCTGCCTGCAGAAAGCAAACGGCAAAGGCAGGCAGGGACCCAGAAACAGAGAAGAGGCAGAAGCCTGGCTGGAGCCCTCCCCACGCCCGTGGCTCCAGACTCGGCTCTGCAGGGCTCATGAGTGTTAAACCCGTACTTACACGATGCTGCTACCAAACATAACTTCCCCCAGTGCCCTTAGGGAGATCTATTGGGCATTTCCAGTGTCAGGAAATGGTTTTTTTTTCTAATTTTAAGCACAGGTTCAGCACATGCCAGAGGTGGATACAGGCAGCTGGGGAGGGTTGTGCTGTATGGGATGAGCACTGGTGCTGATAGAGGAAGCATGACTCCTCCACTCTGCAACATGCAATTCCTTGCAACAGACATCGAGACCAGTTTCATTTGTCATCTCCGAGCCATGCAGAAGATTAATTATTCTTTGGTTGATGCAGCATTTCAAACTCCCTTTTCTTTTGGACTTCATCTGGCAAACAGATACACACCTTGAAAATCGAGCTTTCCATGCTCACCTCGGCTGGAGCCATTCAGCCTGCGCTTGCACTCATCATCCACAATATCTGCATTGCTAACACAAAAGCACCACTTTCATATCTACAGTCCTAATCCCACAATAAATAGGCTTTTTTTGCAAATAAAGTCATTGCCAAGCAGTATACTGTCTGGCTCTGCTCTGTTTAACTGAATAATTTGCTAGGACTGAATTACTATAGCCTGTATTAAATGTTGAGATTATCAAACATGTGCTTGTAGTGAATTAATATTTTATCACTCCTGGGTCCTGTGTGGGCTGGCTGTTCTCCTGGAGTGCTTTAGCACCATGGAAACGTTGGGAGATATTTTCTCTTAATTGCATGAATGGTTGACAGATAACAGTACAGTACCATGGAATTAAGCCCTGATTGCTGATGAATTCTGATGAGCTGCTACGCTGTTTCTGTTGTTTTAATTTTATTTTTAAACCTGGCAACATCTGTCCTTGTCCATTATAATTTCTGAAAGCCTTAATGTCAGTAGGTAATGTATCTGTACGACAGGCGTTATATAATTACCACTCACACAGAGGTGAGCCCTTTAAACTTAAGGGAGAATTTCAGTTAAGAAAGAAAAGAATAACAATCTCTTGAGTGATCAAAAACCCTAATGAAATGTTTCTTTTCCTTTTAATTTGTATTTTTATGGCAAGGCTAATTCACTAAATAATAACCCCTTGGTTTTAGAATTGTCAAGAAAATAGTGTTTAAGCACTATTATTCGAAACTATTGTCAGCAAATACAGGTAGCTGGTTACAAATCAACTTTTTGTATTTCTCAGTTTAGAATTGTTCAATATCTTGTAGGACAGAGCCCTAGAAATCACTGAGCATTATTATATAATGAAGCAGTTTTACAGAGTGCCTTTTTTTTTTAAGCATAGTTTGTGCTGCATGATTCACCCTACTGTAGCTGTTCAGAATGCATATTATATCTTTGCAAAAATACTTTATCTGCCCCTATAAGTTTGTGACACACACCTTCTCTGCACCACTTGCTCTGCATTACATGGTATTGCTGAAGTATCCCATGTACATTTGCTCAACATCCTGTGACTGTTTGATGGATAACAAATTGTAGTAATTATCCCTAACAATACAAACAAAAGGCAACTGCATTCTGCAAGTACCAAAACTAAGCACAGCAACAATCCCTTTCAGATGCCACAATAAGTGTCTACTGCTTGCACTCGCAGTTGAATAAATGAGCTTTACAGTGCACTGGAAGGCTGATGACATGGGGACAGCGAGTTCCCCAAAGCACCTTCCACTCACAAATACAGCAGTGTTTTCCTGAAGCGTGCATACTTACTTCAGCTTGTCACTGCTGGGTTTGAGACTAGATAGTTCAGCCTGCTCTTGGGGTTGGTTGGACTGGTGTCTATCAGAATTAGAACAGGGAGGAACAACTGGTTTTGGACTGGTTTTAATTAATTTTCACAGGAATCTTGTGTAACCAGCAAGTTATATTCCTTAAGACATCAGACATCATGTAATGAATTTTGCTAAATTGCATAAAGTTTTTGCCATTTTATAAAAGGAGAGCATTAAGTGTTATATCACCAAAGCGTTGGCTGAGTCTTAGCCCCAAATTAAATACCAGTCTAAATCCATACTCGGAATCTAATCTGTACCCATATACTACTGTTTCAAGGATCCACTGCTCCTCAAAAGTTTCCTTGGCACTTTAAACATAGCAAGCTCTAAAGTATTTTCAAAATACTTTCCCCATTTTAATCAGAGCACATATGGAGAAACTGAACTCTGTCTGTAGGTGACAGACGGATAGTCTGGAAGGGATTGACAGATTTTATTCACCCTGTCCGTACAAGAACAGGGAAACAGAGCACACATGATAAAGGGGCAGGTTTGAGAGCTGGGAGATTGTTTGGTCATTGTGCCCACTTGCTTCACAGTCTCTCCCAGAACTCTCAAGGAGTCCTTATGTAAGAAACCAAATTATATTAATGCCATTTATCACTATTATCATTAATACAATATGCCATTAGAAACTTCCAGTAAAACTTTTTTGGTTTTGTTTTTTTTAGATGAGATGGATTTGAGCCAAATGCCAGATTTGAAATGAAGTGTTTCTGAAAACCCATGCAATTCCAGTTCTGTATTTGGGTTTAGACGTTATTTTGTCACTGCCCTTTTTTAAATAAGCAGCAGTAAAGCCTGGATCTAGTCAGGATCTCAAATTTCTAGTATTCAAAATCCAGGTTTGAGCTATACACTCTGAACTCATCTCTGCTACCAGTGAGAGACGGTATCTATCAATAGAGCCTTTAGGAAAAATAGACTATTGTATATCCATTCCTCCCCTGTTCCCCATGTCACCAGGCAGCTCCTTACAGACTAGAGCAGGAATAGTGTCCACCTCTCCATCTGGAGGAGGCAGGACACTGTCCTACAGGTACTGCTGACCCCAGTAACAGCAGGACATAGTCCAGGTTGCCTACTTTCATAATACTCCACCTTTTGCGCTGTGATACAACAGCACAAATATATTAATAAAAACACACACAGATAGGAATGCAGTGCTGCTGAATCCTCAGTCTTGCTTTTAGAGAGCCAAAGGCAACAGGCCTGAATTTTCTACCACAGGTGCTCCACACACAAACGCACACACATTTACTGCAGCTAGGTTTACATGCAGCTGTACAAGGCACAGGCTCTGTCACCTTGGGAAGACTCAAGTAACAGCAACACAGCCCAGCTGCCCATTGACCAACACTCCAGCCCCCTGCAAGAGCTGTGTGTTCCCGCTGCGGGGGAGTCCTCGACATCACCCTCTCCCACATCCGGTTCCTGCATACTTCCCTTTGAAAACAACAAGACAAAATTATGTTTGAAAAACATCTAAGTTCAGTAAAGCAAGAGCTAAACACGGCCATGATCATTTCATAATATATCTGTGTATTCTCTACAGTTGTTAAGAAAATGACACTGTTATCTATATTTTAAACCCGAGTAAGCTACCTTTAAAATGCCCATCTGCTGAGGGAAGAGTTTGATTTTCTATGAGAGTTATGGCCCAAACAGAAGAAAAGCTTTTTATCAGCCAAACAAGAAAGTTCTATTGTTAGTCAAACTGCAGTCATTTCTCTTGTGTTTACAGGATTGTAGGCAAACACATATTTAGGAATTGTCACTCTCCTCTGGGGGAATCCTCCCCAGAATAATAGTTTCCTATTTTCTTAAAATTTCATATATATGAGGACAGAAGAGTCATGATCTAAAGGCTTCAGAAGCTGCACTGCCCAGACCTGGCACTTCTAAGAAACAAAGTATTGCACACATTGAAATCAAGAGTAGCTGTGAAGCTAAAACCTTGCATGCGCTTTGAAAGTGCAGGATTAATGTAAATACTGCATGGCTTTGTCTGATCTCAAGTAGAAAAGTGTTTAACACTCTGTGCAGCTTCTATCCAGCCTGAACTCAATTACAGATTTAAGGAGCGTTTCTGTCAGCTCCTATGCACAACCCCCACTAATAGCAATGTTAATGCCCTGCAAACAGTAATGTTAACATTAATGAAAGAAATTATTGCACAAATGGACCCCTTTGGGTGAAAAGCAGAGCTCGGTGCAGTGACAGCCTATGGACATCTATGACAAATAGGTCGTCTAAGCAGACATTTGTTCTGCACACACGAAGCTGAAAATGTATGTAGCCAGCAATGCAAAAGCATGACTCCTTCAGATTGCTCTTTAACTATATAAATGTGGGTAGTTTGGCACATTTCCATCCGCATCATTCAAGTTTAAATTAAATAAATTTTCAGCGTATTACTACACCACTTCTGGCATTGCTGCACACATCTATCTAGTCTAAAATTAGAGCTGTCGGAAGTACGTTATCGGGGAAAAAAAAATTTGGCTGAAAAGAATGGATAGCAAGCTAATTACAGATGGGGCTGGTTGTACTTCCCGTTATTGAGATTGCCCAACACTTAAGACTCGGTCTTTTTAAGAAAGAGGTCTCTCATCAGAAAACATTTGGTATTTCATTACTGTTCCCATTCCACTTCAAGTAGAAAAGAGAGTGCCTATAATTTTTAAATACAAGCCCAGAGGGAGAAACCTCACTTTCCTAAAGCAGCATTTAAGCTAGAGTTCAGGCACTCGTATGAGATAGATGAGACCTCCTAGGTAGACCAAGGACATGACCTCCATCACCATAATCTCTATGCTACTAACTATTCTGGACAAGATGTCTCTAAGTCATTCCTGTTGGACTGTTTTACTGCTCATAAATATTCACCAGGCCAGAAACAGAAGCTGAAGAGAAGCCAGGGCATGAATATCTCAGACTGGCTGGACAAAGAGACTAAAACAACAGAATTTTGAAGGAAAGATGCACTTGAGGCATATGCCTAAGGTGAGAGGAGCCAGACTTCAGAGATGGACACAGAGGTTCATATTTATTAGGATACACCATCAAATGGAGTCCAACGTGAAACATGAGACTATTGCAAGTTCTTTGCTGTCCTCTGGAGCAGTTCCCATTCCATCATGTTGGTTTCTTTGTGGATCTGTCCTTCTCCTTCCATCCTTCCTAGGCTCTCTGGTTATTCACAAGAGTCTTCTCCTAACCCAATTATTTACACAGATAGGGCCAAGCCCTTTGCCTCCTCTTCTCGGCACTAAACAGCTGGCACTAAACCTGGAGCCGCCCTAGAATTTCTTCACGTTCTCAAGCTCATCAGCTCAGTTAATGGTCGAGCAATTCTTTCGGTCTATCAAAATCTGCTCCACTGAAATGGAGAACTTATATTTAGCCTTCTATTCAAACAAAATAACCTACTATTGCATGAAGGTCATTTTTAACAACAAGCTCCAACAATTTTAGAATAGCATCTCCTCTTTTTGAGTCAGTGAATATTTATTTTAAAAAATTGTTGGCTAGAAACTGAATAGTTGTAATCTGATATAAAGGATACCAGCTGATAATAGTGTACAGTGACCTAGAAAAAAATTAAAAAAACTGATATTTTTGACCATAGCTTACAAGCAAATTCAGTACAAAAATTTGAAAAAGTTTAACTCCATGCTACAAATTCAAACCCTACTCATAGTAAATTACACTGTAGCCTTGCTATGAGTCCGTGGCAGGTATACAAGAGTTGCATTGACAGAACGCTCATGGAAAAGTACTGTCAGTGCTAGAGCCTGCACAGTGAGGATAATGCTGTCCCTGACCCCAAACAGTGAACAGTTACAAAAATGCCTCCTTTTTTGAATGTGTATTGAAATGAACTTTCATATTAATGCAACAGAGTACACATGACAAGCAGTATCATCAACTGCACATGCTTTATTTTAGCTTTACAAGAACTAGCACTTATGCTATGAAGATCAGAATCATTAGGCAATGTAATTAAAGTGCAAATGAATGGCTTCCTTGGGGCAATGGGGCAAGGGAGAGGCGGTGGCAAAAACCTCAACAGCAGCCCTCTCTTGTCAGAAGTAGGGGTACTGGTATGTTAATTGTGTGAATATTTATCAAGCCTCTCACTTCCTCAGTGTATTAATCCTGTCCTTGTTTCACATGGCCAATTTGTTCCTTCCATCTTCCCTCCAGGATTTTTCTGAGGGTCTGTTGTTTCTAACCAAATCATGGTGATTTTCAAATGGTTTCCTTTCTATTTAGAAGATTTCATTTTTTTCTGCATTAGCCCTCCAAGAAAAATACTTGCATAAATAAGATCTACCTTCTAGAAACCTTCTGCATACACATCACCTATGGATCAGGAAAAAATATAGTAATATGGACACCAAAATCACAGAGGAAGGAGATGTACAGAGGTGGTTGCTACAGAATAGAAACTCTTTGTATTGTCCCTTATCTTCTGCCTGCACTGCCAGTCCAGGCAGCTACTTGCACAAATGCTCTGGGAACTCCTTCCACATGGTCTCGACCTGCCCAGCCACCCCTTCTCCTTGCCAGGAGGCTCCATAACCAGGGAGGGGACAGGAGTGATGCAAGGGCTTTCACTGTGGGTACTGCTTCCGTTGCTTTCTCCTTTTGCCCAAGGAGGTACTCTTGTTTCCAGGTAAGGCAAAAATCAGAGGACTACTTCAAGGTCAACAGTTTTACAGTGTTCATGAGAAACCCAAATAGACATGGCACCTGCCCTTACCACTAAGCTACAGCACACAAGAAGCTTTCAGAGCAAGACTAACAAGGGATGGAGGAGCATATGCCATGTCACTTTTACAGTTTTTTTTCCATTGATTAGAATCAAGTTGGGTTGTTTTTTTATTTGAATTCCTACTTGAGCTCCTGCTCTAAATCCCAGCCTGTAAACATAGACAGCTAAGGACTTCTGGATTTCAAGGACTTTTCAATTACCTCTTTTTCTCAAAGTCTTCTTTGGCTACTTCCCAGACTTTCAGGAAAGCGTTCATATCTTTATAGGGCCTGCAAGATATTTGGCCAAGGAGATCTGGACCATATCAGCCTTCTTCAGGAGCTCACAGCTGCTACTACTACCTCTGTCTGCTACTGAGCATCACTGCATAAATCACTCTCCCCAAGCAAGACAGTTAGCATACCTTTGCAGATTTCAGCCTGTGCCAACATTAATTTGAACTAACACATTCCTCATAACATAATGCCTAAACCACCTTTTTACAAGCAAAAACTTTAATTTTATAAAATTATGCCTAATGACTCAAAGTGTTCATAAGTTCATAAGGGCTTTTTTCCCCTATGGGGACAAAGTAGCAATAGACCACAAAATGCAGTGAAATATTAGATGCAAAGGACTGGGAAGCTGGCAATAATAGCCTTGCTACTGTACAACAGATCTGTTGTATATTGATGACATAGTACTATTACACCCTGGCTGCAAAAGTAACATGAAAATTGCATGAACATTTATTAAAATCAACATGTTACCATTAAGTTGCATTTAACAAATAAAGCAGTTTTCATTGCTCCAGCTGGTCTTAGAATCAACTTTTCAGGATCAGAAAAAAAGCAACACCACCACCGTGTGGCAGAAATCAATCACATCACAAGAAAGTGATACAGACGGGACTTGAATCCAAAAAGCAAGGGCTTACTCCATTTTCTTTTTAAGTAGTCAGACAACCTACAGCAGGTTCCTGAATTCACTTGAAAAAAGCAAGGTTTCATATGGGTATATATGGACTTCTGATATTTTCTCCCTGTGCAGTACAGGACATCGTACTTTAAATTCAGTGTCATGGATTACTTGTCTGCTTTGACTTTCTAGATTACATTGCATTCGTCCCTAGTCCTCATTACATTTTTCAGATATTAGTAGATACAAGACTATGGCTATCATACAAAGGTATGCCTGTACCTTTGGGGGAAATGGGGAACATACACTATCAAATAAACACCAGTGGAATTAAAAGGTTGGAGCAGCAGTAGACTGTGGCCCTGCAGTTCACTAGTTGGTTTTGATATTGACCACATTTTTCCAAGCAGCTGGGTAGAAACAGGCTATTTTCAAAGCTTTGATTCAAATTACAACAAAGCATTCTGTGAACAGGATGGAAACAACAGCTCACACCCAGGTAATAAGCCAAGTAATTAGGAAATGAGCTTTCCTAGCTGCAGCAGTCCCAGGCAGGAGGCTTGCTCTGGGTCAGCTTCCAAGGAGCTCCATCTACACCAGGGTGCCCAAGGAGTGCAATTTCCCCTCCCCTCTTCTTGCTCATTGTCATGGTTTAACCCCAGCCAGCAACTAAGCCCCACACAGCCGCTCGCTCACTCCCCCCCAGTGGGATGGGGGAGAGAATCAGAAGGGTAAAAGTGAGAAAACTGGTGGGTTGAGATAAAGACAGTTCAATAGGTAAAGCAAAAGCCGCGCACGTAAGCACAGCAAAACAAGGAATTCATTCACTGCTTCCCGTCGGCAGGTGGATGTTCAGTCATCTCCAGGAAAGCAGGGCTCCATCACGCATAGCAGTTACTTGGGAAGACAAACACCATTGCTCGGAACGTCCCCCCTTCCTTCTTCTTCCCCCAGCTTTATATACTGAGCATGATATCACATGGTACGGAATACCCCGTTGGCCAGTTGCGTCAGTTGTCCTGGCTGTGCTCCCTCCCAGCTTCTTGTGCACCTGGCAAAGCATGGGAAGCTGAAAAGTCCTTGACTATAACCACTACTTAGCAACAACTAAAACATCAGTGTTTTATCAACATTACTCTCACACTAAATCCAAAACATAGCACTATACCAACTACTAGGAAGAAAATTAATTTTATCCCAGCCGAAACCAGGACACTCATCTGACAAGAGGCAGTTGTCTCTCTGTCTGGGCACGTCTCCCCTCCAGCCAGAGCTCACAGTAACACTGCCTGCATGCAACTCCTTGAGCCCTCACATGCTAGAATGTACATTTACCTCATCTCAGACCTGGTAAACGATTATTCACCAGTGTGAAACATATCCTGATATGGTTGGATCCAGGAGACTAACCAGGCAGTAAATCCTAGTGATTTCCTATCTCATGCATGAACTTCCCAAACATCTCTGCAGAAATTTGTAGTATTTGGAAAGACCATGGACTATTCCCAAGAACAATTTGTCCTTTGTGTTTTCTTGATATGTTCTCCTCTTGGTTTTTTCAAGCCATTTGGATCTTCTGAGTCTTTTTACTAGGTCAAGAGGTAACAGTACTTCAAATTTCTAATTAAAACAGTGCAACCTCAGATGATGGAAGCAGCACAACTAACACCAGCAGTAACGACCTTAAGGCTATGCACATGCAAAAGCCACTCACTTTGTGCTGGAGTCCTTTAGACACTACAGAAGATCTAGGAAAATCCCGAAAAAAAACCTTTGTAAATATTTAGTTATATTTTGTAGTGATCAAGACAGTTTCTTCCTTGGTTCCTGCCAACATCCGTTTTCCCGACTGTTGTTTAACATGCCTGACAGCTGCCACCTTCCATTCAAGGAACATCTGCATTTCAGAGACTTGTGGAGAATGAATGAAGTACCAGGAATCATCGAGATGAATGCCTGAAAACATGTACAATTATTCATGTTTCCCCACTGCTTCCAAATACCTTTATGATGAAAACCCTAGTCTGAGCATTCACCCCTTTTGATACAAGTACCTGCCAGGAGTTGTGAATACATATGGTAAGGAGACCATACTCCATATGTTATCCCATCCTTTGATCTTTTGAGCAACTGGCTTCCAAATTGCTGCACTATGAAGCATTTTAATGTATACTTTGTACGGATGGTTACAACCAAATGAATGATTTAGTAACAAAGTGTTTGGAGTAAACCAATTGAGTAAAACTGCAGAGGGCATGTGCAATCAGGCTGGATTTGAGCAACAGCTGCTACACATTTGCAGAATAATAGATCTGATGAACTAATTTGTGAGAAAAACTGGGCACAGCTGTGATGCAGCTTACAAATGAAAAGCAACAAATTGTAAGCAACTGCATAAAAGGATTGTTTTTCAGACCAACTTCACTAAAACTGCATGTAGTTGGTTTTGGTTTGGGTTTTGTTTGTTTTTTTTTTTTTTAAATTAAATAGCTTTATGGATAAGGGAACCAGGGAAATGCCTGTATCTGAAGTAACTGCTATTAAAGGTCTGTAGCAGGAGTCAGAAAATCAGTTTTCTTTTAAAGTACAGGAGTGATTCAACTGAGTTCAATAAAAACTATGTGGACATACAGACATATTGAAGGCAAATTCTGTGTTTTTCCACAGAAACACCATAGATCAAAATTCTTAGCATACTAAGTACAGATATTAAGTTATCAGAGCAAGCTTTCATTTGCTGTTACACCCAAAAGGAAGCTACAGTTTGCAGCTTCCCACCTTGCCTTCTAAAAATCATCTCAAGTGTCACACAATGTCAAACAATACAAGGGTTGCAGGATTTGCCCAAAGCCATTAGAGAAGCACATGCCAATGGATTCTTACAGATTCAGTGCCATATAAACATAACTATGCCAAAGTTAAAGATAGTTATAACTATCTTTTAAAAAGATCTGAGTTGAAATAATACTGTATCATCAGTCCAGAGGTATCTCTCTGCTAAGCAAAGCCAAAACCAAATCATACAGACACACATAATGTTGTATCAATAGAAATTATACATGGAGCTTAAAAATAAATTCCATAGAAAGAGTCCTTGCTGAATTGAAACAGCACCAATTATTGCTTTATAGTGTAACCCCTTAACTATGGATTGCCATATGAATGAGGCCATCTCTCCTGTACTAGGAGGCTGCCTAGCTAGCAGCCCCCAGGCTGTACTGCTTATAGAATCATTTAGGTTGGAAAAGATGTTTAAGATCATCAAGTCCAACCATTAACATAGCCAAGGCCACCACTAAACCATGCCCCTAAGCACCACACCTACATGTCTTTTAAATACCTCCAGGGATGGTGACTCCACCACTTCCAATGCTTGACAACCCTTTCGGTGAAGACATTTTCCTAATGTCCAATCTAAACCTTCCCTGGCACAACTTGAGGCCATTTCCTCTCGTCCTACCGCTGGTTACTTGGCAGAAGAGACCAACCCCCACCTCGCTACAACCTCCTTTCAGGTAGTTGTAGAGCGCACAACCTCCTTTGGTTGCACAGCACAAAAAGGTCTCCCCTCAGCCTCCTCTTCTC
>NW_009207856.1:0-325 GCF_000690835.1 Fulmarus glacialis
GGAACCCCAGGTCCCCCGGGCTGCCAGCTGGGCACTGCTCCCGGGGCCTGTCCCCAAGCGAGATACGCCACCGCCATCTATCGGCAAGCACCCGGCGACAGGGAGCGACAGGTACCCCTCTGTCCCGGCCACCCCACGCCACAGGGACTCTGTCAGGTGTTGGCTTGGTTTGGGGGTGCCCGAGTGCCCCTGCAAGGCTTGGAGGGCTGCAGAGCAGGCGGGCAGGGCTGCCTCCCCCCGCTGGCATCACGTCCCCGGCGGTAGGGAAGGCAGTGGGACACGCTGGGAATCAGGAAGGCTGGGGTGGGTGCATTTGATCTGGGGG
>NW_009207856.1:386-3025 GCF_000690835.1 Fulmarus glacialis
GTCGCCGTGCCGGGAGGTTTGCTGCACCAGGCAACATCGCTGGAGCTTGTACACGCAGTGAAAGGAAAGCACCCACATGTATCCCCACTGCGGTGGGAGAGCTGGGGACAGGGCCAGTGTCCCCTCCCAGCCTCTAGCCACCGTGCAGGTCCCCTTCTAGTGAGCGATATTTTGCTCCCTGTGGTTTTTTAACTGAGCACCAGCATCCAGCACGTCTTTGTGAGAGACCCAGCAGGTTTTTAGCTCTGATTATCTTCTCCATCCCAAAGCAGTCCAATTCACCCAACGCCAGGAGCCCTCCTCCAAAGCTCCCAATGCCCCGGCACTGCCTGCAGCCTCCAGCTACCGTGCTCATGGTAATGTCCTTGCCCAAGGACATTTTTGATGTTTGTGGAGTCCAGCACCTGGTGCCCATTACAGCTGTGTCCTCACCAGAGGGAGCTGTGTCCCTGCCGAAGGCACGGCCCAATTTTGGCCCAATTCCCTGCTCCCTCCCCTTTTTATAGCCCTTGGCAATGCTCCGGGTGACATCCTGCCCAGGTCTAATGGGCACCCAAAGGTGCCGGTGACAGAGGAGAAGGCTGCTTGGGTTTGCATTTCTCCTGGCACCCACCTAGCCGTGCCAGGCACAGTCTGTGCCCTGCCAGAGGCTCTTATGTCAGCCCCCTTCTGTGCCTGAGGCTCTTATTGCAGCCCCCGTGCCCTAAGTGCAGGGGGGATTGCAGGCTTTCTCCAGGGCTAGCACCGCCGGCAGTGCCGTACCTGCAGGCCTGCTGGGCTGAGGGGATTAGGGCTGGAGCCCTCCATCTCCTGGAACAGCCCTTGCTTCATCTGCTTTTGAGACTGATCCCAGGGCAGGCTCTAGTGTCATGATGCACCTGAGCTGTCCCCACTGTCCTACCCGAGTGTCCATGGGAGATTGCAGGCTTTCTCCAGGGCTAGCACCGCCGGCAGTGCCGTACCTGCAGGCCTGCTGGGCTGAGGGGATTAGGGCTGGAGCCCTCCATCTCCTGGAACAGCCCTTGCTTCATCTGCTTTTGAGACTGATCCCAGGGCAGGCTCTAGTGTCATGATGCACCTGAGCTGTCCCCACTGTCCTACCCGAGTGTCCATGGGAGAGTGACTCCTGCTGCCATCCCTGTGCCACCCCCATCCAGCCCAGGAGCTGCCATCTCCCCTGTGCAACACGCCAGCTGCCCGCACCCCAGCTCCAGCCAGGCAGCATCTTCCCAGGGCCGCTTTGCAGCCCCTTGTCGGGGGACTTTGATACATAACACTGTGCTAAGTATGGGTATTACCAATATCTCCCCACCAAACCAGACGTGCTGAGAGCAGTCCCAGCCCAGCCCTGGGGATTGCTTCCTCTGGAAGCCAAGAAAGCAGCCAAGAAAGCAGGTTTTCAGCTTTGGCTTTACCTTTCAGGCTATATTTCCTGCCTCCCTGCACCGCTGCAATGCTCAGCTGGAGCCAGGCAGGCTGGGAGCAGCCCAGCCAGGGGTTGTCTCACAGCATTTTAACCCAGGCAGCAACGTGGGTCAGAAGAGGGTTTCCCAGGGCTCACCAGAGGCAATGTCTGCTCTGTGTCCAGGCAGCCCCGGCACCCGTGTTTACCGCTGCTGTAAGGCCGTGGGGTCATGAGAACTTGTACGACTTTATTGGGGTCTGACAGAGCCCTGAGGAATCCCAGAGCCGGGGTGAGTCGGGGCTGGAGGGAGGTTGGGAGCCCACCTCTGCGCTCCGTGCGGGCTCCGGCCACCTCCTCCTACTGAGCAGGGCTGTCAGGCACCCGCTGCAGAGAGGCTGGGAGCCAGGAAAGCTCAGGGTAGCCCAGGGCACTGACAGAGGAGGGGCAGGGATGTGGTTTGGCAGGGCAGTGCCCTTGCCCCTCTTGCCTGCCCCCGAGCTGGGCTGGCAAGGGTCCCTGCAGGCTGGGACCCAGCACCCTGTGTGGGGTCCCCAAGGCAGGAGCAGCTCGGGAGCCCACTGGCCCCTGGCAGGCACGCTGGAGGGGTCTCCCCTTCTTGCTCTGGGGGAGATGACCCCCCCCAACTCCCCTCCAGCAGGAGTAAGCAACTCAACCCCCAGCCCTGCCCTTAACCTGCGGGAGTGCAGGCATCTCCAGTTACCCCAGGAAGGCGGCTGGGCGCTCCTGAGCTGCTCCTGGCATGGCAAACTCAGGCTGCCTGAAATAGCTTGGGCTCATGCCACGGCAGGGCTGTGGCAGCCCCGAGCGGGCAAGGCTGGCAGCACTGCCTGGCTCTGCCTGCTCAGGGGGCTGTGGGGCTCACCCCGCCCCGAGACCCCCTCACACTGGGCACCAGCAGCAGGGCAGGGCTCAAGGAGCAGTTGGGCATGGGAAGGCAAGGCAGCAAATCCCTGCCCGCACTGGATGTGGCTGGGGATCCTGCAGGGAGCCCAAAGGAAAAGGGGTTGTCTCCAAAACTCTGCCAGGCTGAGCGTGGCTTCCTTGCTGGAAAGCCAAAAATAGTCTCTTTACTCAGAAGAGGCTGTAGGAGGGATCTCACCCAAAGTGCAGCCAAATACCTAAGAGGCTGTAGGACAGACCCAGAGCAGCGTGGCTTCGCAGAGGCGTTATCGTTCCTTGGAAAGGCAGCGGCTGGAGGCTCACCAGCCCACAC
>NW_009207856.1:3056-5655 GCF_000690835.1 Fulmarus glacialis
CCGTTACCTCTGGGCATCTCATCATGCCAAAGGCGCCAGAGGGACCACACCAGCTGGCAAGGGGACACCCCACCCCGGCAGAGCTGGGGAGCAGCCACGTGCCGTCATGGCCACCCTTGGTCTGTGGCAGAGGTTCAGCTCAGGGGATGGAGACAGCAGCAGGACAGGAGGTTTTTCCAGTCTTTTGTGGCCTGGCCCAAGGCACAAGGGATATCTGGAAACCCCCTGGGCGGCTCTGCCACCTCTGCGGCACCAGACCCCTCACAGGCAATGCCATCCTCTGCAGGGCTGCTGCCTGCACTGGGCGACACTGGGTGCTGCTGCTGGGTAAGCTGGCAGAGCGCTGGGAGAGCAGAAAGGCCATGCCCCTGCCAGGGGAGCACTCAGGCCAATTGCTCACATGGCAGCATCTCTGTACCGTGCTGACTTATCATCTCCCCATTCCCAGGGGTCTCGCTCCCTCCCCCAGCACTTCTGTGGGCAGTTATTCCTGGAAACATCCTGGAGTCACCTTCAATCATGCCTTCGCCCGCTGACATTTATAGAGCTTCTTCCAGCGGCTGATGGATTTAATAGTGTCAATCTCTCCCCAGCCCCAGCCTGTGTTTATGCCTTTCCCTCCACGGGGTCTCTTATTGCCCCAGCGCGTGGTGAGAGCTAAAGGCGAAGCTGCAGCTCTGCTGCCAACAGCTTTTGGCTTCTGGGCAGGGAGACCCGTCCTGGCAGAGCGCAGTTGTACCCGTCTTCCGTCTAATGCCCTGCCCGCCAAGCTAATCCTCCCCTGGTCTCTCCCAGCCATTTCTGCTTCTCGGATTTCTCCCTCTTGGGTGGAGGAGCCGCAGGGCTGCCAAATCTTGCAATACTCAGGCTGTTTCTTAAAGCCCCAGCTCCTGAAAGGATGGGAAAACTGGAGGCCCCCGCCTTCTGGTGGCTTTTGTTTCTTTAAGGAGCTTCTTGTCCTCCTGCTTGTGCAGAAAAAGCTGGGACCAGGAGCCTGCAGCCCATGCCAGGAAGCACAGGATGGGCACACAACCCAGGTGGACCCAGGCTGCGGAGCAGTGGCTGTGGCTGCCCTGTGCCCAGGGACGCCCACACCTGCTGGGCAGCCATTGACAATCCCACTGGGGGTCACTCAGCATCCGTGACCCACCCTCAGGAACCAGGGACAAGAGAGATGCTTAAGGGAAAGGTGGAGCCGGGGCTGGAATGGGGCTTGGGCAGGGTGTTGAGCACCCAGCCCTGCAGTGTGGGGGTCCCTGCCCTCCAGCCCCTCAGCAGTGCCTCTGATGGACTCCGAGGACCGCGCGTCCCCCCTGCTCAGCCAGCAGCCTTTCCTGCTGCAGGAAAACCCCTCTTTCCCCTCACCACAGCCCACCCCAGTAGCCCACTATGCAGGCCAGGCCAGGCTGGCGGATCCTCCGGAGCAGCCCCGAGACGACCCAGACGCTTGCCGGCAGCACATACCACAGCTGTGAATGCATTTCCTCCAGGGAGTTATTTTGGGCATGGCACCATGGGACGGATGCCACTCCTGCAGGCGCTATGGGAGCATCCTGCGAGAGCCAGGCGTCACCCATGGGCACCCGGCTCAAGGAACCCAGCGCTCTGCTCTGGGAAGGTCAGCAAACCCCGAGACGACCCAGACGCTTGCCGGCAGCACATACCACAGCTGTGAATGCATTTCCTCCAGGGAGTTATTTTGGGCATGGCACCATGGGACGGATGCCACTCCTGCAGGCGCTATGGGAGCATCCTGCGAGAGCCAGGCGTCACCCATGGGCACCCGGCTCAAGGAACCCAGCGCTCTGCTCTGGGAAGGTCAGCAAAACTAGGTGATACTTTGGTGCTCAGCATACGACCCGTCGAGGCTGGCTCGCAGGTCCAGAGCTGGGTGGGACCCTAAAAGAAGTCAGTATCAAGACAGCTAACAAAAAGGTAAAAAAATAAGCTATTCTATTAATTATCATTAGATTAGACAAAATATTAGCATTTTGAGCAAGTGTGTTGATAAGAGTTTCGAGATGCCCAGCAAGACATAAACTGGTTTAATTACTCAAAATGAGGAGGCAAAAGCCCTGCTGAGCCCCAAATCTCCTGTGCGAAGTGCACAAAGCCCTCCAGCCTCACCCAGTGCTGAAGTTCCTGTGCTTTTCCCAGCACACACAACCCAGAGCCCTCCTGCCATCGCCTCCATTTGGAGTGGTCTGGAGGAATCCTGAGGACGCCAGGTCAGACTGGGGGTGCGGGACTGCCTGGCCGAGGAGCATAAACCTCAGCTTCTCCCTTAGGGTCACAGCCCATGCCAGCAGCAGGCGATGGGCTGGGCCACGAGCCAAAGGGGATGGCGACCACCCTCCTCCCTGCACGTCGCCAGGGTGGCTGGGCCAGGCAGGCCCCCTCCTCCCACCACCACCCCAGGCCCCATTTCCCTTCCTCTCTGGCACCCATCAAAAATGCTCAGCACCGGGCACAGTCAGAAAGGCGTGGTGCCGGGAGCTGGGCCATGTGGGAGTAAGAAGGGGACATGAGGATAGAGCAGAACTGTTTTTATTGGAGGTGTCAAGAGCAGGAACAATAACAAACCTACTGGCTCCCCCCC
>NW_009207856.1:5750-8078 GCF_000690835.1 Fulmarus glacialis
CCTCAAGTGCCATCCTCTCCCCCCACCACTGGGGCAGTCAGCATCACGTGTGCGTGCTACGAGACAACGGCAAGGCTTACACTTCGCTTCAGCCAAAAGCCAGACAAAGCCCCCAGCATCCCAGGCAGCGCTGCCGCCCCCTCCTTGGTGACTGCGAGCTCAGCTTGGCCCTGCCAGAGGCAGGGCAGGACATTCCCCTTCCCCTCCGAGGAGGGGCCAGCTTTGCGTGATAGGAGGTTTTTGTTAAGGGAAGGACAGGAGCACAGCTCCACCGAAGTGCCAGGGGACATGACCTGGGCTGCAGCTCCCAGCGGGACATCTCAGAGCACCCTGGGAGAGAGCAAGCCGTGCAGGCTGAGCAGAGCTGCAGCAGCCACAGGCAAGAAATGGCATCGCTAAGCCCCAAAGGGCTTTGCTGCCCCCTCTCTTCAACACAAACCAAACCGAAAGGGAGAGGGGTCAGAAGACAAACCAGGAGGGGAGGTGGAGCAGGTCTGGAACGGCGTTCGGCTCTGGCTCACTTCCCAGCCCGCCGCTCCTCCTGGCGCTTGGTGAGGATGTATTTGAAGAACTCGTACACAGACCAGGCGATTGCCGTTGAGGGCATCTGATAAATGACTCTTGCCTGGACCCCTCTGAAGTAGGCGGTCACACCGCCCACTTGGTACACCGTCCTGAAGGCATTGGCCATGCCTGTGATGTGTCCGCTGATGTTGGAGCTCAAGGCCAGGGACTCCTGGGTGTTGAGCAGCGTTTTGCAAACGTCCAAAGGCGTAGTGGCAGCGGCAGCAACAGCCCCTGCGCAGGCTCCGGAGACCACGTGGGAGCCTGGGTTGTACTGTCTGTGGGGGTTGAGCTGCTCTTGCAAGAACTCGTAGGTCATGAAGTGAATGGCTTGGAAGGGGATGTTCATGGTGAGCTGGGTGGTGTAGCTGCGGTAGAAAGCTCCGGCCCCTTCGTTGCGCCACACAGCCCGCACACAGTCCGTCACACGCTGGTAAGGCGAGTTGTACATCTGCATCCTCTGTTTGACCACTTGGGACGGACGGCGGCAGCCAGCAGCAGCAGCCAGGACCCAGGCATGGAGGGGAAGAGGAGAGAGAAAGGGTAAGTGTGAAGCCGGGCTTCCTGCGAGCGCCCAGAATTTAGTCACGCTGGCTTAAGAGCTAATGACAGACAACTCGGACCAGCAGTGCCCTGTGCGTCCCCAGGCAGGACCGCAGCCATTTAGATCTGCTGAGGCATCACCACCATCAAACCCCACAGCTGCCGCAGCCCCAGGGAACATCCCGATACCCAGGTGCTTATGCTCCACATCCACCCTCACTCCCAAGCGACCGACGTCTCCCATCCACTGCCGCAGAGCTACCGCGCAGTCAGGAGAAGCCCCTCTGCATCTATTCTCTTATTTTCCAGACAGCTCTCTATCTGGATGAGCCTGTCCCTCCCCAGCCGCCCCCGCTGCAGCCCAGAATAACCACAGCACATCGCAGAGTCCACCAGCCAGGAATCGTTAGCGGCCACTGCCAAAACACAGCCGCTCTGGGGCAAGAACCAAACGCCAAACCCCCCCAACACATCCAAGAGCGGGGCCTGTAGCTGTCCTGCCTGCCCCTATCTCAATGTGACCACAAGAAGCTAAAAACGATGTGAATATAAACTACTATAGTCGTGGTAAGAAGACGAGCTCCAAAGAAGGAACAGCGATGGCCCGGCCACGCAGCTGCCTGCTCCTCAGGGTCCCAGCCAGGCAGCGGGCAGGCAGGAGCCTTGCTGGGCCCAGATCAGCTGGAGCCTGCACTGACACGAGCCCTCCAGTTTTAAGAGGAAAAAATACGTTCATGACTGGCCTTTCCTTGTTATTCCTCCTTCTCCCACCACGTTCAGACTTTAATTACAAACTCCCTCTGCCTTTTTCACACATACCAGGCTCCACAAAATCAGTATCTTCCAGACATTTCACAACACAGGATCTCCCTTTCCCTGACTTCTCTAGCATGCCTTCTGTACCCCATTCTTTTAATTTTCTTCCTGAACACAGGCCCAGAACCGTACTGCATCTTCCCAAGATGTCACCGCAGCAATGGCAATTTCCACACACTTGGAATGACTTCAGCAGTACGGCTCGCATCTCTCTTGCCTTCTCTCCTGCTCCAGGTAACTGTCACAAGCCAAACCCCTGGGGAAAAGGCTGGTGCCCTCCCAGCTCCTCCTAAGCTGGGGTTTGCTGTGCTCCCCAGAATTAACCTCTTCTACCCACCCCCTCCGTAACGGGCAGCCACCGGGCTCCCTAACCGGAGCCGCAGCCACTGGCCCCCCAAGGATGAC
>NW_009207856.1:8090-8548 GCF_000690835.1 Fulmarus glacialis
GCGCACCGAGGCCACCACCCTCCCTGCCCCAGAGGGGCCCCGGGGCAGCCCCTGATCCTCCCCTCCCCGGCAGGCCAGAACCATCGTTACCTTCGGCAGGGTTCATGGCCGCATCGTGGAGCAAGGTTGCTACACACCCGGCTGCACCTGCAAAACAAGAACTGCCACATGTGAGGGGGGGGAGGCGAGGGACCCCGGGGCTCCACCACCGCCCCGAGTCCCCCGCCAAGGCACGGGAGGAGGCCCCTGGAAGAGGGCGAGATCCGAAGGCAGCCTCCATCTCCCCTCCAAGAGACAGGCCGGTCCTCAGCAGTTCCCACCCGTAGAGAGCTCAAGAAAGAGGGAGAGGATTGCGACAGGCTCTCAAGTGCCGTGGGTCGACCGGGACTTGCTCGGGGACAGGCTGATGCCACCAGGTGACAGGGGGCCCAGCGGACGGCGAGCGTCCCTGCGCCCCA
>NW_009207857.1:0-333 GCF_000690835.1 Fulmarus glacialis
CCTGCGCTCCCGCACTGGTGCTCCCTGCCCTGCCCTGGGCTCCTCAGCTCAGCAGAGCCGGGGCTGCTCGCGCTCCCCAAATCACACCCACCCATCGCAGCAAGCGGACACATGGCCACGGCCGAGGGGAGGCCAGCGGGCATGCTGAGCAGGGTAAAAAGCACTCGCCAGCGGCCGGGGACCCTGGCCAGGATAAGCCCCACAGCAGCCCCGGCTGCACCCCTCAGTTCCCGCAGACAGCCCCGTCCTCCTGCACGCCCGGGTATTTGGGAGCACCCACCCGCAGGCAGACGGTGTCTCTGTCACTCTGGCGCTTAAGGTTCCCTCCCCCCG
>NW_009207857.1:358-1654 GCF_000690835.1 Fulmarus glacialis
GATAAGCCCCACAGCAGCCCCGGCTGCACCCCTCAGTTCCCGCAGACAGCCCCGTCCTCCTGCACGCCCGGGTATTTGGGAGCGCACACCCGCAGGCAGACGGTGTCTCTGTCACTCTGGCCATTAAGGCTCCCTCCCCCGTCACAACAATATTTGCTTTTAGAAGGCTGTTATTCTTCCAAGCGGCCGCCTTTCGACTGTCTGCAAACAGCTCCTATTTTGACAGGCTATAAATATGGCAGGAGGAAAGATATATAAACCAGCACAGTTTATTAGTTCTGAAACAGAGCTAAAAATAGACCCATGTGGGGTTGCTAAGTCCTCTGGGCAGATGTAATTGTGGATAGCTTTAAATATGTGAAGGCTGTTTTGACAGCAACAACAACATTTTAACATATGGCACTGGGTAGCACACGAGCAGAACGCGCCGCTGCGCCACCTCCAACGTCGCCGGGAAGTGGCGTTTGCATCGCCGGATCCCAGCCCACTGCCTCTGCTCTATAGCTGGGGTTTCTGCAGTAATAAACCCCCAAATAAACCAAAATATCTACAGCAAGCCACTGAGAGGAAAGCACCTAGCCAAATACGAAGGGCCGGAGCATCAGTGGAGCTGTGTCAGTACCCTCCCCCCCCCAAAATTTTATATACATAAGGCTTACCAGACTAAATGGCTGAAACACCCCAAGTCCTCAAAGCTGACAGCACCTTTCTCCTCCTGGGAAAGCTTCCTCCGTCCCCGGCAGGCTTTGAAACGTTCTGCAAGGATGCTGCGTGGGCGCAGGGCTGGGTGCCTCTGGGGGCGGCCGCGGTGATAACCACCCTTCCACGAAGAGGGAAGCGCTCCCGCCTGCTCGCCGGAGATAGTGGGGAGACGTTGGGACTGGCTAGATTTTGTAAATCCCCAGCCAGCTCTGGGGCTGGCCGAGGCAGGGCTGACTGTGCCCCTGCCGCCGCTCACCTCCCGGGCCACCCTGCCGCTGCTCACCTCCCGGGCCAAGCACCCCTGGCTGGGCTGTGCTCCGCTCTCTGCTGCTCCCTGACCACCCGTCCTTTGGCCACCATCTCCAGCGTGTCCTTGTTCGTCACCTCCTGACCACAGCAGTACTGCCTGTGCAATGGTCTTTTGCAACACAACACACAGTGACCGGCCGTGCGATGCTGCTCACGGGGGACCCTCGGTCAAGCACCCGCCCCGGCAGCGCTGGGAGCCGATGAGCAAAGACTGACCCCTCCAGCTTGTGCTTCTCCCACCGGTGCCTGGGGGGGTGCTGCACCGGTGCCTGTTCCGGCTGGCAC
>NW_009207857.1:1690-2065 GCF_000690835.1 Fulmarus glacialis
CCTCTTTGCAACGTGGAGGGTGCCCCGGCCCCGGGGTGTCTTCTGGGGCCCTGCCCCATCCTCACTGCTGGGGCGATGACGACAAGGGGGGCACTGGCCTCCCCCGAGCTGTGCCTCTGCTCGACCAGACCTTGCCAAAGCTCCTCAGATCCTTCTCAATTTTTCTTCTTAAAATTTATGGTGCCTCAGCAAAAAGAGCAGCTCTCGTACCCATTTCTGTCTATAAAGAAAATAGGATATCATTAAGGCTCCCATCTCTCAGATTGTTTTTCCCCTCTAGAAAATAGACGTGATTTTTGGGGGTGGTTCTGCACTTGAACGTGGTGCTGATGGGATGCTGTGCTGTTAGCTCCACTGCCCCCGGCCCAGCAAATC
>NW_009207858.1:0-335 GCF_000690835.1 Fulmarus glacialis
TGTGAGGGGAAATGGAAAGGGAGGGAAATAGAGGGAAAAACCTGAGGGAAAAATGGGGAAAAGGGTGAGGAGAAAAGGAGGGGGAATGAGGGAAAAGTGTGAGAGAAAATTGGGTAATCAGAGGGAAAAGCGTGAGGGAAAGTGTGAGGAGAAAAGGGTGGGAAAACCTTGAGGGGGAAATGGAGGCAAAGTGTGACAGGAAAATGGGGGGAAAGCGTGAGGAGAAAAAGAGGGAAAACGTGATGAAAATGGGGGGAAAAGTAGTGTGAGGGGAAATGGAAAAGGAAGGAAAAGTTTGAGGGGAAAGGAGGGAAAAGCCTGAGAAAAAAGGGGGG
>NW_009207858.1:613-1599 GCF_000690835.1 Fulmarus glacialis
GAAAAGTGTGAGGGGAAGAGGAGGGAAAATGGGGATAAAGTGTGAGGAGAAAAGGAGGGAAAAGGGAGACAAAAGCGTGAGGAAAAAAGGAGGGAAAAGGGAGACAAAAGCGTAGGGAGAAAAGCAGGGAAAAGGAGGGAAAAGTGTGAGGGGCAAAAGGCAGGAAAAATGGTGAAAAACCGTGAGGAGAAAAGGGAAAGAATGGGGGGGAAAGCGTGAAGGGAAAATGGAGGGAAAAGTGTGAGGGGAGGGAAAAGGAGGGAAAAGTGTGAGGGGCAAAAGGCAGGAAAAATGGTGAAAAACCGTGAGGAGAAAAGGGAAAGAATGGGGGGGAAAGCGTGAAGGGAAAATGGAGGGAAAAGTGTGAGGGGAGAAAAGGGGGGGAAACATCTCAGGGGAAAATGTGAGGGGAAGTGTGGAAAAAAAAAGGAGGGAAAAGTGAGGGGAAAAGGAGGGAAAAGTGTGAGGGGAAAAGGAGGGAAAATGGGGATAAAGTGTGAGGAGAAAAGGAGGGAAAAGGGAGACAAAAGCGTGAGGAAAAAAGGAGGGAAAAGGGAGACAAAAGCGTAGGGAGAAAAGCAGGGAAAAGGGGTAAGTGTGAGGAGAAAAGAAGGGAAAAGGAGGGAAAAGTGTGAGGGGCAAAAGGCAGGAAAAATGGTGAAAAACCGTGAGGAGAAAAGGGAAAGAATGGGGGGGAAAGCGTGAAGGGAAAATGGAGGGAAAAGTGTGAGGGGAGAAAAGGGGGGGAAACATCTCAGGGGAAAATGTGAGGGGAAGTGTGGAAAAAAAAAGGAGGGAAAAGTGAGGGGAAAAGGAGGGAAAAGTGTGAGGGGAAAAGGAGGGAAAATCCACGCGCGCTTCACGCTCACGCACCCACGTCCCGTTACAACCCCACGCCACGCCGGCGGGCCCAACCTTCTCTCACCGTTGCCCCTTTAAGGGTGGGCGGGGCGCGGGGCTCCTCCCCCTCCGTCTGGCGACACTCC
>NW_009207859.1:0-18159 GCF_000690835.1 Fulmarus glacialis
GGGGAGGACTCGCAGAGCCGGCGTCTGCGTCCTCCAAACTGGGCAAAACCAAGATGCCGGGCCCTGGGGCTTCCCTCTCGCAGGGCAGCGGGGCAGCCCGGGGTGCAGCATCGCCGCTGCGGGAGCACCCGTGGCTGGATTTGCCTCCCGGGGAAAGAGCCACGCTCTCGTCCGTCCCCTCGTCCCCAATTACAACAAATTAAGTGATAAGCGATGGCTGGGTTTTGACACTGGTTCAGCGAGGGAAGCATGCTGGAAAAAGAAAATCCATCAGAAAACTCTCCCCCAAGTTGCAGGCTAGTCTATTGGGAGCAAGACCCTATCAAAACCTACGTTTTGGAAAATAACTCGGGACAACTTAAAAGGCCGATCCTAACCTGGGGGGAGACTTGGGACAGAAGAGCCCAAATATCTGATACCTGGCAAAAGCAGACAAAAAGCAGGAAAATTCACTTCTCTTTAGTGTAACTTGTTCCATTCTAACTCACCGTGCCATCTTCACAGCCTCAGCCTGCTCTGGGCTTTGTGCAGTAATTTAATTTGTGTGTCCTGTGTTTCTGATCAGATCTCATCTACCATAGGCACTGTGATATGTTAGCATAACGTGGCAAGTTAAGCCTGGAATGCCTCCAGCCCACAGACACCCAAGAAAACCTAAGATTTCTTTGCTGTTTGTGCAGTTTTCTCAGACTGTTTGACAAAAGTTATTGGTGGCTATTTTTTAAATGAAAGGAGTAGTGAGAAAATAACTTCGTGGCATATTGGGCTAGCAGATTGTTCAGACATTGTACAGTGACAATAAAGCCTTTAGGATCCTTTGATTGACATATATAATGAATGTAGCTGTCAAACTTTTGTGCAGCAATTTTATTTTGCATTGACAAGCTATTTCACTGGCCAGGGTTTTGCATAACAGGAGTAATTCACATTGTTGTGGTGCTGCTATTTACAGAGCCCGAAGGACAGTGGCATCGCTACAATATAAATATTAATACTCAGATTTCTTTTGAAATACACAATTCTGTATGCAACATATACTACGTGCACATCTTGGTAGAGGGAAAAAGAGAGAAGGGAGGCTGGAGCTGCTGGGGGTTGTTGTTCATTCACTGATTCATTATGTGGCCTTTGGAAAGGCACTTAGTCATTCTGCAGTTTAATGTTTCTCTCTGTAGAGTGGAGAACAAAGCTCCAACACAAACTGCACTCACTGTTATCAGTCAGAGTGGCAGAGGTCGCAGAGACGACGCAGGGTCAAGGGGCTCCTCTGCGCAGCCCTCCTGTGCACGAAGCCCAAAGGCACGCTCAGGGCGGCTGGGCTCTTCTGAAACAGCTTCTTTCTCCTACCAAAGCAGTGGCAGGGTCAGTTTGGGCTACCTGGCACAGCAGCTACCTTACTTCGGTTATGAGCAATAACTTGCCATGGGTAGAGAGACTATTACACTGAAATCGCTAGCCTTGGAGAAAACAGGCAGAAAACGACCCAGCAGGCAAAGCAGAACGTAAAGGAGGAAAAAAGGAGTATAAAAAAGGATGACTCTCACACTGCATTCGCTATGCAGTCAAGCCCACGAGTGGGTCGTACATCTAAAAGGTAGGAAATCACACAGACATGTCCTGTTCCCTGGGGAAAGGTAAGCAACTTCCAAAATTGTCTTTAGAGGCTATTATTAGCCCGGCGCTAACACTGAAGTACCCTGTGCCCAAAGCCACAGTGTGCGAACACCGTCTACATAAAAAGAGATATTCACAGCTCTGCAGCTAATAAAAGCGCTGGGCCCGTGCTGTGGTACCAGTATCGTTTGAGAAAACTGCTGAGTGGCAAGAGAAGTTACGGAAAGGACTTGCACAGCACAGGCTTGGAAAGGGCATGATAGTCCAGCTTGGGGTGCTGAGGTCAGTAGGCACACCATTTTTTTAAGAGTATAACTGGTTTTGTTTGTTCAGTCATTTATTTATTCATTTTAATTTTAAAATGAAATACCAGGAAATTTTAGAATTTAATATGAAATATCAAGAAATCTCTACTTTCTGTGACAAAGCCAATTTGGTAAAGGGTGCCAGAGCATTTCACAATCCATTTATGTACCAAAGCGTTATATATATCCAGGAAGCAGAATAGGAGCTGTGTGTCACCGTGCCTTGGGCCCTAAAAACAAAGGAAGAAGCCAGGGCATAGAGGAGAGAGGAAGGAAGGAGCCTTGTCCTCATTCACATCACAGCCCTGTAAAGGCTTTAAGCCAAAAGATAGAACCCCCCTGGTGAAAACGTCCATGGGGGACATCCTTGTTTGGCACAGAGGGGTTCTGCAGATGTACTTCCCGAGTGCGAAATGAGCACCAAGGTGGCAATACAGATGACTTCAGGCCAAACTCCAATACATGCCTATAGATTCCACATATAGATCCAGCCTTAAGCCCAGCAGCGATAAAGGTGGAGCGGAGGAGCCAGGATGGTTTAAAGGGCAGATTTAAGCAGTTCAAGGTAGCTGGAAGCAGCACTGACGCTTGTGGGTTGCCGTGTTCACTATTTAAGAAGAAGGTAACAACCGCACGGCACATCGGGTGCATAAGCACAGGGATGTTCCTCGCTGGCTTCGAGATGACAGTTTCTTAAAAGCAACACTTGTTGGTTGGAGTCGGTTTTCCGACCAGCAGTGTCACCTCCTCTTCCTTCTTCCCCAGTGTCAATGATAGAAAATGGCACATTACTCAACTTTGCCAGATTTTAGCCCTGAGAATTTGATTCCAAGCAGTTCGGCATTTGCTTTAGCCAAAACAGTTCAGCCATTTCCAGGAATATTATTAAGGGAAAAATATATTGCTTGGCATGCGTTAAATAAATCCAGACAACCTTTTATATGAGGATCTCTAGCTTCAGAAGGGGAATTTTGAAATTTGGCAGAGAGGCAGCCTTTGTGGTAGAAATGTGTCTATCCCTATTAAAATCTACCCAAGTTTGGCCAGATTACAGAACAAGGAAAAAAACTGCAGTTAAGGGCTCGGCGAAGGCTTTTGAGACTCACAGTTACCTGCTATTTCTGCTGTGGGCAAGAAGTCCCTTACCTCCTGCAGAGCCGCTTTGAGCTATGAGGGAGGAGGTCGGACACAGACCTGTCGCAGCAAGAGGTGCAACTGAAAACCCAGGAGCTCGGGAGCAAGGAAGAGACGGGACCTGGAGCCCTGGCAAGGGGAAGGACTAGCAGAGACCAAAAGAGGTAGAGATTTGTTTCAGAATGGGCCTGCCTTTGGGAGCTAAGAGCGGCAGATGAAAGGGGAGGGAAGACGGAAAGGGATGGGGAATAGAACTGGCGAGGGATGGAGACCTGGACTTGCAGAGGTGGAAGAGGAGGTGAGGCAGGTGAGAAAGGGGTTTGCTTTCTGCCAGCCGGCGGCAGCTTGTGCTCACCCGTCACCTCGGCCGGTTATGCCTGCACAGCCCCTCCATGGCTGGATGATGAAGGTATGGAGCCAAGGGTGGGCTGGAGAGACCAGCATTTCCATCTGACGTCTCCATATTTTTCCAAATTAGACTGAATTTCAATGTGAAACAAGCCCAAACTTCTGTGACAATTTTTTAGCTGATAAGAGTTGAGGAAACACTGACTCTTGCTCCTCATGAAACGACTGTGTTCGCCCACCCTCAGAGAGCCGACAAGAGCAGCAGTTTCCACTGGTGGCTGGAGGACACCCAGCGCCTCTGCCCCACCGGCCAGGCACTGCTGGTCCCTGTGACAGCCCGAGCCCGGGTCAGATACACCTCAGCCCCGTCTGCCACACAGCCCGGGTTCAACCTCAGTGCCACAAGCGCTGAGCGGGCAAGGGGACGCTGCAGAAAATGAACTGCGACCAAATAAATCAGGGCAATTATGACAGATAGAGACACAGCTGGAAGAATTAATGTCGAACAGACAATCTCATTGCTGACATCTCCCAATAATGAAGGCCTGAATGTGCTGTCTCAGTAAAACTCTCTAAACGGGGTTTGTGTGCAGTACACTGAGACTTTCTAAAAGAAATATAAATATAGGCCCTCATTCTGCAAACAGTTTCACGCACCCAAACCCTTGCATTCAGATGGCATCTCACTGACTTGGCTGCAAAATCAAGGCCTTTCGCTTTAAAAGCGCAGATAAGAACAACTGTTCAAACTGATGCAGTGGTAACTGTATTAGTTAATTATCCCGACAACTCTTCTTATATCATGGAAATACAGTTTGAGGACTGGCAGATAAATGCTTTTGCATTTAAAAGGGAGAAATCAGTATTTGCATTGTATCTGTGGCATGAATGGGACTGATGGTCTATGAGAAGGTGGGCTCCAGGGCTCCTATTCATCTCTTACAAATAGGGGCTAAGAGGATTTACAGATTTACAATGAAAGCACTTACCCGCTTGATAATGTTGCAGCATTTCAGTAATTCTTCAGTCTTGGCTCATGGAGAAAGGACAAAGCCAATCAACCTCCGTCTGAATAAGTGTGTTAAGTAGAGTTTATCTAGACCACCTTCATCACTGCCCCCAGGGATTTACAGCCCAGCACACCAAAGCAATGGCTTCAAGGCAAGCAGAAAGATCTGCAGAGGAAACACACACGTGAAGCAGCCATCAGACAAAACCACCCCACCTTTCACGGAAGGGTATCTTGTCCGTGATCTTCAGCAGACTATGCAGGCCTTTCCTGTGGGACCTCAGAAGTCACCTTCCACGTACAGAGAGCTGGCATGTCAACATCACCCTAGAGAACAGCTTCAGTTCATTAACTGCTGCTAGGAAAAGGGTTATTGTTCCTTTTACCAAAAAACTCATGAGTAGGCTATGAAGGACGAATTGAAGGAAAAGTTAACATACCTTTTAACTCCTTTCCACAGGACACATCCGCCGTTCCCTTTTGTCACCCCCAAAGCAGGAGCAACACCAGAACTTTTATATATATATATATATACTGGAGTGCAAGGTCTGGTTAAAGCACGGTGGCGAGCAGAGGGACTTGGCGGTGCTTCTGTTCCTGTGGGAGAGGGGAGCCATTCCTCCTGCAGAAGGCCAAGGCTCCATGCAGTCTGCAAAAGGCACTCAAACATTTTTGCTTTGCCAGACTCAAGTGCTCGGTTAATGATTCACCCTAAACAACCAGGTGGGGAATTAAGGCAAGGAATAAGAGAGCTTGTTCTCCCTTCCATGTATTTGCTGCATTAAGGAGAAAGAGCTCGATGTGGAGCCAGTGCAAGAGAGAAACTTCACACCCTAAAGTGCTGCAGTGAACTCTTCCCAGGGGCATCAACCAGGTTTATGTATCACAACAGTAGGTATGGCCAGACCTAAGGAGTCAACCCAGCAACACGTGGACCTTGTGTTATATTTTTCATTAGCAGAACCCAGATGCTTTACACAGTCATTGCCTCCCAAATGGGGAAATCGAGGCATAGAAAGCACGTTTGGGTGACTTCCCAATGGGCACAGGCCACCTGAAGAGCCACAGGCACAGCTCGGATCTCCCCCCAGCCCCAGGCCTGGAGTGCCTGCAAAATCCTCCTTTCCTCTTACGCCTCCGAAAACCGTCTGCATGGTTAAGGCAACATGGCTAGCCATTTTACAGGGGATTTCAAGAAAATGACATGCTGCTTGTTTACATGTTTTTGCCCATGAGACAACTTCGATATGCCTTGTGAAACACATGCTTTCACAGAAATTCGAGAAGGAAAACCACACCACCAAGAATTCAGTAAAACATCTTTCTGTTTGGAGCAGACAACTTTAACAAGACTGTTTTAATGGGAAGAGGATTTGTAGATATTTTAAAATGTTGGCAGCAGTTTTTGCTAGACAGAATTTTATTATATCATTCATCATATAGATTGCTAATCTGCAAAAAAATCATCATTTGAGACCCAGTGAAGACCATACAACAGAAGTCCTATGATTTCCATGTGCAGTTTAGGAAACATTGGCATGAGGTCAGGCCAGTTCCAAGCATAAGGTCTACTTAATTCTTTCAGGTCTCTCACACCGTGCCACTTGGCTCTTTGAAAGACAACTTGAGCTACCACAATGCTTCCACAAAGGACTGCACAGAATGACCATGCTCTCCTTCCCTTTAAAGGGCTGCATAAGCAGGTAATGTTCAATAACCAAAATTAAAATTCCCTCTGCAAGGATGTGGCTATTCTGCTTGAGAAACCACATCTCGTTCTGCGTTGTAGTCAGATAGCTCTCTGTCAAAAGACAGAGCCCAAGTTCAGAAACCTTCCATGACTGCTGCTGATCTCTTGGAGTCCACAGCAAACACTTCTTTGCAGTCCCAACAGCTGGGTCAGCTCTGATGAGCTATAAAATTCCAAAGGAATTCCCAGGAAAATGTATGGGACTGACTTTTTCACCAGAGCAGATGCAGGGGTGCACTTATGGGCCAAATATACTCAGCATCCCCTAGGAAAAAATATAAATATCTCTTTCCCACTCACAGCTTCTGTCCAGATGGACAACAATCGTCCATGTTTTCCCAGGACTTCTGTGTGTGTCCAACAGCGGTTGGAACCACCATGCAGTAAATCCACTCAGGCTTACCAGAAAACTGTGAAACCGAGACACACTATAGTGCATATACTCTGCCTCCACTGAGGATATTATACATTTTTTGGAAAGTCTTACTCCATATATTGCTCAGGGCTGCATGGTGGATTCACATAAGTCTGATCCTGGGGGAAAATGGGTCCTACTGAGTAGGTACCATTCACACACATACAGTCAAGGACCTCCCAAAGCATCAGATAACCCACGTAGCGCCTGGGCCGCATTGCCAGCTTAGGCAGGGGACATTTGACATTTCTGGGATGAAGTCCTGCATTTGCAAATCCAAACAGCTATTAGTAGAGATAGCAGGTTTATAGAGTCCGTTTTCAGACCCGACTGCTTGAGATACCTTCAAACAGCTCTTTCCCCACCTCCTACGTGCCTCAGCACATAAGAAAATCAAACTGAAGTGCCTAACTTCTGCCTTTGGCCAGCTGGTTTGCGCAGACCTAGTGCTTTGCAATCTCCCAGAGTGCTAGCAGTTGGCCTCCAGCATTGCTGACATGGACAGGCAGGCAGGGTGGACAGTCGTGTTGGCACCGCAGTGACTGATCCCCTGGGTCTCACCATGCTTCACTTAGAGGATGCCTCATGGTTGTTTTGACTTAAAGGTGATCTTCATCCCACCTGATGATAAGGCCAGCAACAGACTGAGAGTCAGGCTCAGGTCCCAAGCCTGTACAAACATCTGCTGGCAATCAGGCAAATGGGATTTTGCTGTAGAAAAGAAGTCTGATTTTGAGGTCTGCCCTAGCTCTCAGGAGGAGACAGACCCTTCGATGCACAGGCTGAGGCATCACACCGCAAGCAGTCTCAGCCAAACATGCCTATTTATGGTGGCACGTTAAAGGTGCTATGACTCAGGTGCCTGAACAGGGATCTCTAATAATACCTTCCAACTACATGTAATATGTAAATACTATGTAGGCAGGAAATGTATGAAAAAAGGCAGCATTTATTACAATTATTTTAAAGGAACTTAAAAAATATTTAAGTATTTAAGCTCCATTTACAGCACAGGAAGAGCTGCTGGGAAGAGAGCGGGAAGTGGATAACCTTCTTTTCCTCAGCTTTCCTACCGGCCACCTGGCAACACGAGGTGAACTCCACTTGTCTGCCTCAGTTTCTTTACTTTTACAGCCACACCAGGCAATACTCAGCTGTTTAATAAACTGATTTGAGCTCTGCTGATGGAAAGGAATTTATAAAGCCTGGTGAGATTTATAACAGTATAATACAAGGGTATTTAAACTGTGGCTTCTTCTGACAAAGTGGACAAATTCCTGGATTTCTCGGTTGGTGTTTAGAGCAAATTAACCTACTAGGAAAAATGCTGGAGTGACAGCCGTGAGGAGCAGAGGAAAGAGGCAGAAGCAGCTCAGCACAACAGGGGTGAGCAGCAGGGGTGGGAAGGCTCCCCAGGCCTGCACCTGCCCTCAGGAGAGGGTCCAGGGTGACGCTGGTGACTTATGCGATGGCCCATGTGCGACGTGTGTATTTGTCCGCTGTGCTGTGGGGTGAGATCACCACGCGTGCCCATCGATGGCCGAGCCGCGGCTCCTCGGGGACAGCCCACTCCTCTGTCCCTGGCTCCAGCGTGGGAGCATGCAACATAGGATATGCCTATGCAGGCTCCAGGAGATCCATCTGAAATGGCCACAAGGAGCTGCCTGACCAGAAGGGGACTTCCTGATAACAGAGCAGAGGATATTCAGGAGAATTTTAGATCTGTCTCTTTTAAGAGGGGTTTGAACCTAAGGGATGTTTTTGGACAGTGACTCATGGTGCCCAGTGCACAGCTGGAGCAGGACTGCACATACAATTACAGTTATTAAAGTCAGTCAGCTCTAAACAACCGCCACTTCAAAGTGGGATCTGAGAAACCACAATTATTTCCCGTTCAAACTGTAGAAGAAAAATGTGGTATTTTTCGGTACCAGCATGCAGCAGTGTTTGCAGCAGCTGTACATGTTCAACTGAAAGGGAAATTATGTTTTCTGACAAATTTAGTTTCTGATATTAAAAGTCTGGTCAGTACAAGAAGATCCATCAGCCATGAAACACATGCATTACAGATGCAACTTTCAGTCCCCCGCTGTCAGGGCAGGCTTTGCACCAGCAATGTAGTCATACCTATGCTAAAGTACCATTTAGCAAACCCTGGCATCATCTGTTCCCTCCTTTCTAATCTACAGAGAGAACAAAACTCACTGATAGAACGACAACTTTCTAAAGAACAAAGTAAATCCACAGAAGTTAGGGACAGCAAAGAATTTGAGGAAAATAACTGTTGAAGTAAACTCTCGAATGAAGCAGAGAACCTTTGACAGCCACTGTGGCTTCAGACTCCCAAAACATAGGGAAAAGCAAAGTGAAGCAAACAGTCTTGTACCCGGCTCGTTTCCAGACATGCATCTGGGGAACTCCTTGCATGGGGCTGGCATGAAATCTTCATGGCAGGATGACCACTCAGAAGCTTTCCAGCCAGCACACCGCAGAGAAGAAAGCTGTCCTGTACCTTCCCCAGGGATTCAATGGAACCATCAGTCCAGAGGAGATGTCAAGGGAGAGCACTAAGAGCGAGGAGCAACCGCATCCAACGTCCTTGGGCCAGCTAAGCTGCAGCGCTCCTTGTCCAGTTGGTAACTGCCCCAACACTTTGGTTTTAGCAGTTTTAAACAGTGAAACAGAGGTGGGGCAGGGAGGAGTAGTCTGAAATAACAGTTGTGCATGTACTATGCTCCCCAGCTTCTTCCGATAGCAAAATGATCTCTTTTGGAGGGCTTACTACTGCTTCTACTAGCTTAAAAGCCTGGCTAGGTACAACAGCTACTGACCTGGGCCTTTTTCTCCCATCAGATTTGTCCAGAATGTGATTTTGCCTTGCTGGCATCACACACCTGACAGGCAAAGAAAACTTGAAGCTTTGAGACAGGCGGTTCCAAGGTGCCCACAGAGGGGTTTCCTCAGAGTCTCTGATAAACACCGTGGTAACAGACTGACTTTACTGGAGCAATACACTCTGCACCCGTGCGGCGGTACCTAGCGTCCGTTAAGGTTTCTCAGAGAAGCTCGGGTGCCTGGGGATTTGAATTATCTCTGAATTTAGCAAAAAAGCTGTGGTCAGCATTCAGCCACCATAACGAGGACAACAGCATTCCTACAACAGCACTACATCTCTGCTTATCTCCACACTTGCACTTAGCAGGATATTTTCTCCTTCACCCCAAATCATTGAGCACATCTCTAAGAGTATCTGCTAGTTTAACCAGCCAGATTCTGCTCTTTAAGGTACCAAGCCTGGAGACGAATATAATTTTTATGTTATGAATTCAGTATTTTCAGGCCTCCCTGGCTTCAGGAGAGACTTTAAAAACCTACAAATAATGCAGACTGCTTTGAAAAATTTTTTTAAACCCTCCAACCTGAAACAGACATTACTGGGGCTTTGTGTACTCAGAAGTAATCAAGGTTAGATCAGTTTGACTTCCTTCATTATCACAAACAAAATTCAATGTAAAGATGACACATATTTAGACTATTATTTCTAGCTCTGATAACAAAAAGATTGTTTTTTAATTGATTTTTTTCTTTACCTTTTACAATACAAGACACTACAGTACTCTCACTAGTTTTAAAGAGTCTCTTTACAGATTAAACTTTTCAGGTATTACCATTAAGGGACATTACTGTTTCACGTGATAAATAAGATTTACAAATAGGAGATTTCATCCCAAAATGAGTAGTCCCATTATGAATGGAAATGTGGGTATGTCCCCATTTGCAGTGCAAAGCTCTAATGTCACAGCTACTAATCTATAATATTAAAAAAAAAACCCCACAATTTCTGAAGGTTTTCTCCTATATACCCATTTAACATTTTTAGGATAGGTAAATTTTACATAGATCTTAAACAAATAGATGTTAAAAAAAATAGTCGCAGCAAGCATCATCACCAGAACAGCATGTCTAGTCTGTTTAAATTTCAACCATCACTATACGAAAGAAAAGGCAGTGAATTACTTACACTGTTTGTCTCCATGCCAGCTTAAAAATAAAAAAACCAGAGTTTATTTTTAGTCATAATTATCCACTCAAAGCACAGAGACACATAGGACCTCATTCAAGTGATAACACGTGTAGGTGAGTTTCCATGCTTCATGTTTCCATGACCTGTTTTAATCATCTTTGGGAGGCTGAAGGCCCTTTCTCTTGTGTGAGTGATTGCTGGATCATGACCAAAACTCTTTGGGGTGTGTCCTGAGGGAGAAACTTACACAACTAAGTTAGCTACAGTGTCTCCCAAAGCCCATTGCATTTGCTGGAAGACGGCAGGCTGACCCTTCAGCCATCTCAACTCCATAAGAGTATGAGCTGAGCATGAGGCCTTTGCTGTGGCCACGTATGACTGCTTTTGGCAAGCATGTTCCAGGATGACCGTGTGTGTCATCCCAAAAAAGTTTGTTTGACTGTAAATACCCACAGAAGAACTGGGAGGAACAGGGAACGCTGGAGCGCAATCCTAGCTGATTTGCTGAGGACAGAGCGAGCTGAGTCAGCCCATAACGTGATAATATGACAGAGGATGAGCACACAGGCGGTGTAACAGGCCACCAAATAGCACTGGGTCCCAAGCCAGATGTGGCAAGCAAGGAATAACGGAGGCTCAGGCTTTCCTCCAGCAAACGCACAACAAGAAGTCTCTTATTTGGATAAGTGACCTAATGCTAACAGGGAACAAAGGACAACTGTGTTCCTGAAGGACTGTGGCCTCACAGAAAGGGTCTGGGACAGCACATCCGTGCTGTGACACATTTTGAGGAAAGAGGTGAGCATGCGCCTTCCCCACATCACGGCTTCCGTGCAAACAACATACAAACACGTAGCTCAAAATAATTGCAGCAGCCTGCAATAGTTTGCCAGGCTGGCTGACTGGGGAGCTAGGGCTGCGGGGTGCACCCCAGAAGGTAACCCATGAACACCTCACAGCCCCACACAGGTAGGCAGTGCTGCGCAACCCAGTCCACCGTTTCTGAGTCTAGTTATTCAAACTCCCAAAATAAATCCAACCCTCCCCCCCCAAAACTTTCCCTTACGTCCCCATTGTAAACTCATAGTAATTTCTCATCTCAAACAACAGTATTTAATCACGGCAGAATAAACCAATTAAATCAAGACAATACACATAAATAATTAAAACCTGCAACTTCAAATTCCATATTTCTAAATCTGAAAGCTACCTACAGAAAGTTGCAGGTGACATGCCGATCCAGGTCTGGTTGGCACTTCCAGAATCTCAAACAACTCAGAAGGAATCCCAGTCCTGTCATTTTTCCCCCAGGTTCCAATACCTGTTGACCCATCACGCACATGCCGAGGACATTGTCTCACTTTCGCCTAACGTGTACGCTGACCAACAACAACTGCACCGTAAGCTCTGGGAGGGGGGAAGCTGGAGATATAGATATAGGTATATGCACAAGTACATTAGATTAAGTAAGCTATAGAATGAAGATGCAGCTTTCGAAGGTCATTCTGTACATGAAAACATTGTAAGAAAGTTTTAAACTCCTTTTGCATATTTACTGTTTAGTTCAAAAAGCTTTAAGTGAAGGCATTTGCTTAACATTTTCCAGCCTTTTCCTCATCCATGCAAAGAGATTGGTTTGGCACAGAAAAGCATCCTCTCAAGTATGACTTCAGTAAGCTTGAAATTTTTCAGAAAATTAAGTAATAAAAAAAAAAAGTATAAATCTATCTGTTAAGGCACATATTCGCTACATCCCAGTTGAAATGTATCAGAGTACTCCTGCGACCATTTACACAACGCCCAGCGGCACGCGCTTTGCTTACCTTGTGTCTGGAGCAGATGTAGCGTATGTATTTCCCCCCCCTCATTAAAGTCACACTGATTAAATGTATTTTCTGAACAGGTCATAGAAGTGTCATTCTTCCAGGAGCACCCTCCATTTCCACAGACTGTTCACTTAGTAGACAACCCTGCTACCCCCTGAGCCTGAGCAAATGACGTGGTGAGGTATTTTGCAGTCCTGAGGAGAGCGGTGAGCTGGGTACCGGTCTGCTGAAACCACACCGTACCTGGAAGCCCCCACATCAGCACGCTCCTAGGTAAAGATGCAACCACAGTTCCAGGTAGCTGCTTTCCTCACCCAGTCCACCCGCGTTGTCCAAGCTTTGGTGGTGGTATTTTAACCACATTTAGTATTTCCATCCTCTCACTTTCATTATAGATGGTATCACAACCGGCTTTCTGGTACCACAACCTTTAGATAAAATAGCTGAGCCCCAGACTTCTGTTGTGGAAGGTCCTCCCAACCAGTTTCATGGCATTCAAATAGAAAACCAGAAGGTTCCTCAATATCCAAGATAAAATGGGACTATTCAGATATGAACATCCGCAGTTTTGGAAAAGACAGAGTAATTAGCACAAACGAAACTACCTCAGATAGAAAAGTAAAGCAAGCACAAAAGGTAATTTTGTCAAGACGGAGACAGTACTGGGAGGGCCAGCTGTAAGGGCATGTATTCCTCACCCTTTTCATCGATTTGACAGCCATCAGAATGGTTGCCATGGGCTCAGTGATCTGATCTTCATAGATGTCTAAACCGGTTTAAATACCCCCTAAGGATGGAAATTTTAAAATAACATAGGGAGAGGAAAATTGAAAGAGAATGAAAGGAAGTGTTTCTAAATCCTTTTTCTAGTCGTTGCAGGATGAAGGAGAAAAATAGTGTTTGAGCAGCAAAGACAGCTGTAGACAAACTTGTAACTAAGAAGCTCAGACACCAAACAGCGTGCCAGAACGAAAAGGGAGGAACACATCCCTGGGGAAAAGAGATGACTAAACCTCAAGCAGAGAATCTAATTACTTGGCTTTGGCATTCATTCTACTGTTAATTAGGGTATCTCCCAACAGAAGAGCAAAGCCATGATTTAACACTGAGGGCCATATGACTCACAGACTGAGGGCAATGAATGGAGCTTTGAGTAGAGATGCTGATTTAAAAATCCTGAGCAGGTCTGAAACATAATGTTGATCAGTGCCTACTTGATCAATGCTACTGATTAGTAAATGGCTTAGTTATTTTTGACAAAACTTGCTGTAGCAAAACAAAGAAATTATAAGCTCTTACTGACTCAAGTTACAATGGACACGATGAGACTAGACATTGTCTTGAGCAAATCAAGAGGAGCCCTTTGAAATGACCTGAAGGGGACAATAACGCTGCAGAAATTCTCCTCATGCAAAACCGAAGGCAGCTCGCAGCTCAGCGTGCAAAAGGCTCGTGATACGGGTGCAGAGACATTATCTCTGTGCTCTAGAAGAGGCAGCCTGAGGAGAGCCCTGTTCAATTACCCTTACCCAAGGCAGCTGGGCAGAGCCTCTTATCCTGCACATGACAAGGGGGATGCCAGAATTGGCCCTGTTAGGACAGAGGGATTTGGCCCACAGGCTCACTCAGACAGGAGCCAAGCCAGATTTTCTCCTGTGAACCTGAGACTTCTGGCTACAGGAGGGCAGTAAAAGCTCTCTCACTACAGGGAAAGCAGGGTTGGTCACTAGATCCATTTTCTGTCTGGTCTGAGATGGGGACCAACTCTTGTGCCCGGCCCTCTCTTTCCACCTACAATAGGTCTCCCCAAGAAGCAAAGGAAGGTTGAGCCACATTCAGAGCCTCAGACCAGCTTAGGCTGTTTCGTTAGGTGGCATTGGTCCCGAGGGGAGCACAAGGATTAGAAATGGGACCTTTGTTAAAATGTCTAAACTGCCAGAAACCAGGACCTAGGGCAAGCTCTGGAGGGCACCAATGTCTACGAAGTACGTAGTGCGGTAAGTGATGACCTGCTGGAAAGTGACTTCCAAGGCATCTACCAAGAGCCGCAGCCAAGTAGTGTTTCAGGGCACTACTCAACTTTTCTGGGCAACTGTATCTCTGGAGCTGGTGCCAGTCTTAAATTCCTGTGAGAGATACCAGACACCTGAGGAATTCAGGAGGTCTTAAAGCGATACAGATACCAGTCTTGGAAACGGTTCTTTCGAAATTTGTGCTGGAATTATTTACAAGTACCTTTTCCCTTTTTTTCCTTTCCCCTCTAATGTAAAAAATCTAGTTGAGGTGACTTGGCATAGGGATTAAGACTCCTTGACGTATGGAATCAAGATGAAGCTAAAATCTTCCAGAAAAAAAATAGCTGTTGATATTCTTCTTGCAAACTCTTGGCTTAAAAGTCCTGCTCACAGAGTGCTTCCCACCGGCTTTTTCCTGAACAGCATAAACACTGGCAGTACTCATCTGATGGTCAGTGATGGCTCCGACATATCTGGAACAGCTTAAAGCCACAGCCTTCACGCAAAGCCATGCCCACAAAGACAAGAAAGCAAATTTTCAGTTAAAAAGAAAAGTTTGTTAGCTCCGGCTCTACTGGACAGTTAGAAGAACGAGGGTGAAAGTGTCCTCCAACCAAGAGTACGCAACATGCGTGCCAGACTGGGGAGGAGGGAAGGACAGTACCCTTACGAACGTTGCTAGGGCAGAAAAGTATTCGGCTTAAGTATCAGGCATACGCGCTCCCATAGTATGAATGGTTATACAAGCAAGCGCTTGAAGGAAAAGTCTGGCTTTTTTCTTCTTGGCACATAATGAAACTGAAGACAAAGGGTGTATAAATAAAAGGGGATGCTTCTGTAGTACAGAACGATAACAATCTCAGCAATTCATCGGCTCATGCCAGGAAATTCTCCTCACACGCTGCTTGCAGGTTATCAGCTTTATCAGATTGGATACAAAAAATGAAATGACAGAAGTGAGGAGGCAAATACAATGTCTCCACAACAGAGCTTGCAAGGAGAAAACAACACTTTACATGGGGAAAACCCAAACTATGGCTTGACAAAGGGCTGGGTTAGGAAATAAAGGGCGTACGGCACTCGGCACCCTACTTACCTGTGTATCGTATGCATCATGTCCACAGCAGCCAGTTATCACTTGAGCAAAAACACTGAAGTACAACTACCGAGAGTGGACACATACCTACCTCGGGTCTACCACTTGCTGAAGGAAGGGGGTCAGACATTCCCAAATAACACAGACTAGTTGTTCTATTATGCTGCTCATCACTAGAGTGCAAAGTATTTCACAAACGGATCAAGTATCATCATTTTTCTTTCACTAAAGGGAAACCCGAGCTAGGAGCAGCCAAGTGTCCAACTTACCCCACATCTAGCAAGTCCGATTCCAAGCAGCTCCTTGTGACCTTCTTACAAAGTCTGTGTCCCACTCTTAAAACTGAGATGAATTTACATATTCCTCCTAACATAACAGATGAGAGCTACAACTAACACTATTCTGAAGATTTGAGACCCTATAAATAGCAATTTTTATTCATTTCTGTAAGTTTTAAGAAGAGACTACAAAAGCCCTACTGAAAGTTTACAACCTTGACTTCCCAGATGCCACAGGACACTTGATGGGAGAGCAAAGGGAGGACACTCTCACAAGCAGGTTTTGCCAGCCCTATTTCACCCGCACCTGAGCTATCCCATCAACTGTTGGGAAGCTCAGGTGTGGAACCATACTAATGCTCCTCACACCACCAGCTGCTTCAGAGGTGAAGTGACACCACGAACCCTTCTTATGGAGTCATTTGTCCAGGTCCTCTGGGTTCGGCGGCAGTAACGTTGCGTCAGGAATCTCTCCTGTGCAGAAAGCTCTTGTGTTGTTTCTCAGCATTTGATTTGGGTGACCAAATAAATGCTTGTGTGGGCAAGTAGAAGCCCAAGAAACACTGCTACAGGTACATATTCTCTTCTGCACAGCTTGCACTAGTGCAGCCAGCCATGTTCATTCTAGGGCCTTGCCTGTATTTATTCTATATACCTATGGAATATATTCTATTCTAGATACCTATGTACTTTTGACATCCTGCAAAGTCAGAACATGAACAGCTTTCCAGATAGACTCCTAAAATTCCCTCTTCTAGGCAAAGTGACACACAAGAGACTGATTCCAGAAATCTTAGCTTCAGATCACCTGGTGTCTTGAAACCCTTTTGAAATATTATTGTGCCTGCACCTTCCTTACCTAAACACTCAAAATACTTAATCATATAATACTAGGAATGAAGATCTCTGCCATAAGTTTTACAGAATTAGAGCTTCGTATTTCAAACACACCACTATAATAGGTAAGTTAATTCCCATAACTTTCATTTATTAATCAATTATGGATTTATTTTAGCTGAGTTTAAGATAATTAACGTTCTGCATGTTTCAATGAAGCTACAACTACAAAGGCAATCTCGATATAAAACAGAAAAACCCCACAATTTTGTTTTCAGGGGTTTTTTTTCTATCAGTTCACTAGTGATGAGAGATAAAGACTCCAAAGGAGCCTAGACTAAATGTATTTTCTAGGAGCAATGCGCTAAAAAAAAATACAATTAACAAATTAAGAAGCCTGAAATAGCTCAACAGAGAAGCCCACAACACTTTTTCAGCATGTCACATGGCTGTTGTTGTGCCCAGCTATAACTCCTCACCAGCAGCATTTTGCCCAGTTTTCATAGTCCATAGACTTTGCACCAACTTGCTTTAGGAGTAGCTCCCACAGGGCGCAAAGGAGAAACTCTCGCAGTTCACAGGAAAACAGCTACATCCATTCCTTAGTTTGTGCTCAAGGGGGCTGTGCTCTAGAATACACGTGCTTATGTCACAAAAATGTGTACTCAACCCACAACTGGAGGGGAAAAAACCTGGAGAAATAAGTGAAAACTCGCTAAGTTAAGAGCTTCTGGAATTTCAGAATGTGATAAAACTTCTAAAGACGATAATTACAGTCTCTGGATCTCTTCACTCAAGTATTTTAGATGCAAGAGAAATGGACTGGAATAAATATGAGTTACTGATTATTTTGATCTAACAACTACTTATCCCTTTGACATGTACAATAACTAAATATTTGTAAAAATACGTATTTTACAGTATAGACTTAAAATAAACTAATTAAAACCACAACTTTTTGCTCCCAAACAAATATAAAAAGAAAACAATATGGTAGTTTATACCCCATTTATTAAGACAGAGCCATCTATTACTTAATACACTGGTTGGGTAGCCATAAATCACATTATTTTCTTACTATATTAAGATGCAAGACAGTTTGGCAGCCAGTTAACAGAAACAAATTAGGCAGGGTGGAGAAACATTTAAGCTGCAGCAGGTTAAAAATCATCTAAGCTAGGGAGACCTAAACCAGCGCAGTTATACAAGGTGCTGGCATCGGGCAACGCTCGGCACGGCACACTTGCCAGCCAACTCCTCGAGTGCCCGGCAGGCCTGCCAGGGCCCCTTCAACTGGAATGTCGGGAAAAGGTCCAGGGACCATCTTGGGTGCCGCTTTTTTGGACACCTACCAAAGAGTGCATCACCAAAGCTACAGTTTTTCTGCGCAGGGATCGCATAGTTTTTTGTAAGAATGAAGGCTTCTGGTAAGAAAGTTTATAGTGCAATCTGAATTAATTTGTGCCCACAGTGTCATTATTCATTCTCCCAAAACAGTTCAAACATAG
>NW_009207859.1:18184-30632 GCF_000690835.1 Fulmarus glacialis
AGTGCTTATACAGCTGGTGACTACATAGATTCACTTTTAATAAATATATCTCTTCATGCTTTTGTAAAACTACAAGTCCAAAAGCAAGAAGTGACAAAGCAGCCAAGTACTTTTGTATCTTCCAAAAGCTATTAAAATTCTCAGGGCTCTAAATGTTAATATACCTTATCGCACAGGAAGCACACACCATGTTCAATTTAACAGCTGCTCAGAGAAGAACAAAACCCAATTCTGCGTCCTCTTTGCCAACGTGCCAAGTTACAACTCCTGCTGAGAAATCGGAGAGGTTGCTTTACTCCAGACAAGCAAGTTCAGATATGTTTCTGCTTGTCAGTGTAGCTGTGTGCTTAACAAGGAAATATGCAACATTAGCTATATCACACATACACAGTTATGTATTTTTTTCTACTGAAGACAGAAGAAAAGGGTCAAGCACCAGGAGCTTCAGCTCATAAATACATTGTGTTGGCCCTAATAAACCTAGCTGATAACAGCTGTAGCTTTAATGCAAATTTACAAAGTGAACATTTACTCAGCTTGAAAAGCATATACACAATAGTTACCTTGACAACAATAGATTTAAAGACCGTATCAGGTTAACATCCTGTTGATACACAATTTTTGTAAATGGAGTATTTTATGAAAATAAGAAATGGCAATGCTTCATTGAAATAACAGATATAAAATTTGCTTCTTGAAACAACTACTCTTAAATCAGTATGGCAACATGCAAGCAAATGAAGTAAAAGCACCAGATTTCTTTTTAGTCTTTAAATGATTGTAAGGTTAAAGTCATCAAAAGGTGGGGTTTTTTCTTTTAGAGAGTCTTGATTTAAGACACAGAGAGGGGGGGAAAACTTAAAAAGCATCTTTAAGAGATCCTTACCTCATTGCAAAACATTTACTTTATGTATCTTGCTGTGAAAATGTCAAGCCTTTTTCTTTTCAAAGGTCTCATCAGTAGCATTTTCAATTAAAAAATGAAGAAAAAGCTTAAAATTCAGACATTTTAAGTCAACTGCATTTGGTAGACACAACCCATGGTCAAGCTAAATGATTCTTCACACATCAATATTGCAAAAAGGGAGAGCAATTAGCAGTGTTATACCATGCTTTGTAAGAGTTAACACTTTAAAAGCCAACTGATTTGATTTCTGTCTATTGTAAGATTTTTTAAAAAGCAATTATGAACAAAAAAAAAATTTCCTTTGGTCACAGTCAGGAGACAACTGTTTAGGCAAGTGTGGCAATAGCAGGAAAACACACACCAATCAACTGGCTGTAATATATAAATACAGCTGAAGATACAAATACAATGGTCCTTTTATTTGCAATGCATGCCATGCACAGACAGAAAGTTAGAGAATTTTTAGAATTCCAATATACTGATGCTCACCATATTGGTGTACTTCAGGTAGCTTCAAAAAAAGACCATGAATACACACTTGCTTGGAGGCATCTTATTAAGATATATATATATATGGGCTATGTAGATTCTTGCAGACTTTGGCACATACATGATCATTTCACACCACCACTAAGAAAATAAGACTCAACAAGTGCTTTCATAATTTTAAATGTGGTTTTAAAAGGAGACAAATATTGATATTTTAGAAAGAATCACAGAAGATTCAGTTCATATTTTTCCATTAAATACTGTATTTCAAGGTAGCTTTGAAAAAAAAAAAAAAAGAACCATGCTCCCTGCATATTCCTATCTCTGATACTCAGCAACTTCTGACTTGACAGCTTCAGCCTTACATGCAACTCTGCAGCAGAGACAAGCTTTAAAGCATTCTACAAATATTTTGGTTTGCACATGGAGACTAAAGCAAACCCATTTTGTATCACAGAAATTCAGAATCTTTGCTTATTTCAAAGTAGTGCAGAACCTTAAAGTTAAATATGGACTTAAGGATGTGACTGTCAGGATGACGTCTAGCAAAGGCTTGAATTCATCTTATCAAACACTATGGATACAGAGACAGGTCTTTCAAAGACTGTATGCTTCTGATTTAAAGACTACCATTTTGTAGGCAACAAGTCTTCAAATGTACACAAAATTTAAAGTACATAAATGCAAAACATGGCTTTGTAACTTATTTTCTTAAGAGAAGTTTCATTCTGACAAGTAAATTATCTGGACAAGTGTCTACATGTCCTTAAGAGTATTTTCAGAAGAGTTATGCCTTTAAAACTGATAAAAAACCCCAGCCCGTAGACTCTCATACATAGTCAAAATATAGTATAGTTACTTTTCTCCAATTCCATGGGGACAATCAGGCTAGATTTCTAAAAAGATTTTTATTTAATGCCCTAATTTTTAAAACTGTAATTCTGTTCTACAATGATCCAGTTAGAGTAAAAAACCTCCATGCACTATATGTCAATGCATTAATGACATTGGTTTATTTACACAATAATTTTCCAATGTTAGATAACTCATTATATGGAAATTACAATTATTTTAATTTACATATCTTGGTAAACTGGAGCTGTTGCTGACTTTCTAAAAATATAATGATGTGTGTATTTACATGCAACAAAACGACCAAGTTGTGCTAAATATTCAAAGATCTTAATTCCCACATAGCACCACCACCCTCTTCTTTTCAAATATGGTCAAAGATCTTTGTAAGATTTTTTTTCAAAACAATCCTGCCAAATATGCCCTTTCCATAGCCCTTTCTGCAGATATGAGAATCACCTCGAAAGAACACTTTACAAGATTGAGGCTCAAATACTTACCTGTCATGTAACCAAATTAGATTGGAAACATGCTAGCATACCTTATTACATTGAATCCTGTTGTTAAAAAAAAAAAAATCAGTGGTTTGTGCACATCTTTTGAAGACGACACATACAACATTTTCTAAACAAAATCAGAAGGTCAAAGCATACTCCTCAAACAGAAACGAGGAATCAACTACTTGCATTCTCAAAATACTAACATTTTAGTGCCTTTAGAACTGAAAATGTATTCATTAAGAAATACACTGCAACTTGAGTAGTCAACGCTCAAGTCTACTGCAATTTAAAAAGTGATTATTTTTAGCATAACCACATTAGCAAGTTATTCTGTGTATTTCAGTGAAGCAAAGCTTTAAAAAAAAGTTGTAGAGAAACAGATCATTCCTTTTTTGTCTGTTTTAAGGGAGCAATAAATCCCCTCCATAAAGATTATTTACAGAAATGCAAGAGCAAACTTTCTGAGATAAGGGTTTGGGGTTTTTATTTTTTTTTTCCAAAGATTCCACCACATGATAAAAAAATTAAATGAATGTGTATTCCTGACCACATTGATAATGTCACAGCTAGAATCTCATCAGCTAGTTTATGACAAGCAACTGCAACGGGTGTAAACAAAAAACAGGTCCCTACATTGGGACAAAGCTTGGTTGCAGGTTGACTGTATGATACTAATATTGAAAGCAAAATTTAAAGTAAACTCATCTGGAATTCAGATCCAACTGAGGGAACCGTGAGAATGACACAGTGAAGGTACACTTGGGTGCAATTTCATGCTGGTGACTTTTTTTTTCCTCTTTTTATGCTTAGAGCAGATTTTAAACCAGGAGTTGCATATCCAATGACACACACACAATTCAAAACTTAAGTGACCATTAGCACATTTGTACACATACTTACACAAATTTCGTATTTACATATTCTAAACAAAGTCCCATTTTAACAGGTGAAGTCTTTTAACACATGAAAGAAGATAAGCTACTACAAAGAATGCATAACAGGATCACAAATTTTCCACAAGCATATAAACACATGTTTTAAAGTGCTTTCTGGGTGCTTCAGATTAACCCCTTGCAGTATGAGCTCCTATGTAGTGCTGTTCCAGTCATTACAAAATTATTTAAATCATTCCCCTTCAGGTGCATCGTAAGTTCAAGAAAAATGACGACACCATTGATGTAAAAGTTTTAAGCTCTACCAACATAAATGTATACATTACTTCAGTTCAGATAAAGTTGTCAAATACTTTGGTTTATCATAGCTTGGGATAAATATTTGATAGAACAGAAATTGCACCTTCCCACTCTTAAGTTTTTTACTAAAAAAATACCCCAACATAAATTGACAGTATTCTTTGGCCAGTTTGCATGTACATCTATTTAATAAAATAGTCTAAAAGTGAACAAATGCCACTGCTGTACCGTCAATTACAGGAATAACCATTCCTTACTCAGTGGGGAGTATCAAAACATTAAGCTTAGCAGTTAGCTATATAACAAGCTGAAACACCTTCAGCAACCATTACAGGGGATCAATAATGTTTTAGAATACTTTTTGCTTAACATTTATCCTTTACATTACAAAAACTGTAAAATGCTCTATGCCTGCAGACAAGTTCATTACTTTGCAGTGATTACAGAAACATTATTCAGCGGTGTACACTGTTAGGTTTCTGATAAGCATGTAACAAAAACCAGGAATATGGTGTGCTGAACAACCAATATTCAGCTGCACAGTATTTGTGCATTACCTATACTAAGTACTAAGAAAAGCCTATTAAAAATTCAGTTAACTGCTACAAGTTACGTGAATATATAAAAACAGAGCAGATATACAAGTATAACACTGAACATACTGTACTTTATTAGCACAAAAAGCCAGAACAAGGCACAGCAAGCAGAAAAATACATCAATAGAAGGGTTAGTGTAGCATACAAGAATAACGTTTATTGTACTTGCAGCCAAAATGTTCCCTACCTCTCACAGGTCACTGCCATAGAGAAGTAAGTAATAACATACTGTAGCAGCTGGTAAAGAAACTAGGGAGCACTCATAATTGGTACAAAACATTAAACAGGGGTCAGGGCATTCCAACAAAATTTTAGTGCAAAAATGTCTAAGACAGAACTATTTTAAGTTCCATCTCCAATTAAATAAGCAAACAGAACTTAGAATCTTGTTTCCAAGTAATCTGTTGAAATTATAATCAGTGCATATTACTTTAAAACATTTTTAAAAGCACAAAGGGAAAGATATTTACAGATAAAGTGTAACAGTACCTTTGAAACCTGACATTTATTTCAGATATGTCAGATTTTGTATTCTGATTCTAGTAATTCAACCACTTGTAATTTTCTCCATAAAAATATCAGACGCCTTTAAATAATTAAACATTTTTTCTCATCACTATTACCTTCCATTGTAAGTTACTAGCAGTCAGGCCACCAAATTCTGCTTTAGAAAAAAATGCAACCTTTCATTTCACGGCAATAATCTAATCCCGTGTCCTGCCACTGAATCAGTAATCCACACTGGAAGGTATTTAACTGTCCAAGACAGTATTACTTTTGTTAACAATGCCACTTAAATCTCCAAGTGTTTAAAATAGAATTACAGTACTGAGCAGGCATATTCAAGTCTTAATGATTAGGAAACCTTATACACTGAGAAAAGCATGATTCATCTATTAGCATCAAAACACTATTAACTCTTAATGGACTGCTTCTAATGAACTGCTCTTCATTAAAAGAAAATACTCTTATTCACTAGTATTTGGAAACTTGTTTGTGAGCTAAATTAGTACTTTGAGTAGTGGAAAGTTTTCAAGAAGATAATTTTAAAAAAATACTTCAAATATTAGCAAAAATGCTCCTCTAATAAAGCCTTTCTTTCTTAGCATTACATGAATGCCCCACAGAAAATGCCTCATAGTTTCTTCATCCAATTACTACAGCTATAAAAGGGAAACAAAATATTTAGAAATTAGCAAAAATATTTTCATTAGGCCTTAATGAAAAACGTGCAGAATTGCGTCTGCTTACTGTTTCCAAGAGGCATCACAACTTAGTTTGATTAACAGCAGGCAGCATCTGACAGGATACTAACACTCAGCTTAAATAGGATATTGCAGAAAAGCCAGACTGGTACGCATTGTTGGTACGCTCACTGCAGTTAAACTGTAACACACAAAAAAAAGCATATTCTAGAAGCTTATTCTGATTTCCATTTACTTTGTTTTTATAGGTTCCCGCTCCAGCCATCGCACCCTGACTTTTTGTTTATAGTGATACTCCTTTAGAAAGTCTTGCAACATTGAGGGTAGAGGAAGGTCATCAATTCCATCATACGTAGTGCACCTGCAGATTACCGCCCGGCAGATATACTGCAGACTAAAGGGGAAAGTCCTGTTCAGAGATACAGTAAGTAACGGTTCAAAGAACATGCAAGAGCTAGGGTCTTTGTAGTGTTCCAGAAGCCCTGTAACAGTGGAGGAGTGAAACACGCAGGGATCATGGGCATCAAAACTAAAGTTGTGATTCCACTGCTCAATGCGTGCGTGTAGCGATCGGTTATAACGACGGAAGCTCACAGAGAAGAGGTAGTCCTCTTGCGCAGAATCCCTGAGCAAAAAAGTGCCTTCGGGTTTACCCTCCAGAAGTGCTTCTGCTTCATAGCGGTCCATCACACCCCAGTAACATGGGTTACCTGTGATCTGAAGTAAGTCTGGCACAAGGCAATGGATGTAATCAATTTGAGTATGCACCTTCCAAGCCCCCTGCCTGCTGATATGGCTGTGGCTCTCTCCAGACATCTGACGCTGCTTCTGCCTGCGTGACTGCAGACAAAGCGTTGTTGTGTCCTCTTCAGAGTCACAGTTCCCTGGAGGTGTTATGTTTTTGTCCCCGGTCAGCTCAGTCATACCAGGGGCTAACTTTGGTCCCAGTTTATACAATGGATTAACCTGTGCTGTAGCTTCAAAAGTATGTATTTGGGCATTGGGAGGGGGATCAACCCCTTCTTCAATACTAAGTCTACGTCTCTCTCTGAGCCTGTCTTCTTCATCTTCTGTGGAAACCAAGGAAGGATCAAACGTGTCAAAAAAAGTTGAATGAGGACTCACAGGCGCTGTGTGTTGTTTAATCAGATGCCACTTCTGAGCCAGATCTGAGCCTGCAGGAAAAGGGCATTTCTCAAGCATTAGTTCAGAGAGATGGATCTTTCTTTTGTTAGAAAACAGAGGTTTGGACTGTTTGCTGTAAGTTCTCATGGGAAAACACAGCCCAACAGTATCTTGTAGACGCTGTCGCAGAGAACGGCTACCTACTGTTCTGTTTGATACTGCATCCATATCATGGACAGAGCTCACCCCGTACCTTCTCTCCCTCCTCTGCAAACCACTTCGTGTTCTACCAAATCTTTTTTCAGTATCCAAGGAGCTCTGGGTTTTGGTAGAGCAGGAACAAGGAGCATGCCGAGAATAAGAGTCCCTTCGAGCAAGTCTAGCTCCCGTGGTGACACATGAGTCATTCTCTTTCTCAATGCTTATTTCAACAATTTGAGGAATTTCTGTGACACAGTTTTGGTTCCGCCTAGCCGAATTCTTTGAAGGACTTAAACCTAATTGCAAAGCAATGTTTTCTCTCAGAGGGCTGCTGGGTTGTTGTTGAGCCAAACCAGTTATCTGGATAGCTTTCTCTTTAGTAGATGAGCAACTATTGGAGTTCACAACTACATTTTCATTTTGGCTTCCACCCTCATGACTGAAGAGATTCTGGCACCTGTATTTGAAATTGTTCCACATCTTTCCCACTTTATCCATGGATTACGTTATCTAAATTCAAGAGGAGAAGAAATATTAAAATAAAAATACAGTTAAAAAAAATGAGGATACATCTTCAGTTACCAATTAAGTTACAGACACAAGACAACTGTTAATTGAACACACTACATTTGAAAAAGTGCCCTAGAGTTTGTATGGTTATCTGGAAGTGACATGCATCACACCATTTTGATATTTAGAAAAATCAGCATGAAGCAAATGTTTGGGAAATTACAAACATTTTATTTACAAGCAGGCCCTCTCATTTTTCTGTAGGCACGTAGGTAGGTCTGCACAGTTGTATTTGATGGACAGGAAATATGCAGTCTAACATTCTTCATTTTAGGAAGAATTTGTAAGCCATATGTAAGGTATGACTCCCTGATAAGCTTCCAATAAGCAGCAGTAAAACAAATCCTGAAAAAGAGCTAATCAAGTCACTCCAAACTATGACAGCAGTTAGTGAAATCCAACAAGTGCATTGCAAATGTCCAGATACACCATCTAAAAGAAAAAGCTCCAGCCGGAGGTCGGATAAATTCCAACCTACAACTGACAAGATAAAAAAAATTAGCACAAAAATAGAAGTTTAGGGGGAAAAAAAGCATTCAGCATTCTTAGATGAGGCAATCACCAAAAGACAAGGAAAGGCATTAAGGTATCAGCAGAATTTTAGAATTATAAAGTCTCTGATATATTAATAAAAGCCATACATATGAAACATCTCAAAAAAAAAAAACCTGTCTGGCTTTATTACTTAAGATATAAAAGAATGAAAGAGCCCAAGGAACTTTTCTATCTTTAGTAAGAGCACTTAAAAAGAAAGCAGCTCCGCAGCAGAAACACAATGACAGTGAATCATGAAGATACAGTAAAAAGCTAAAAACATTAGCAGTGTGTATTCTGTAACTACTTCTTTAGAAACCAAGTTTGATAATTGGAACAAGACTGCCAAAAACACAGGACTGCCCTAGGACAGAGAGAAACAGGCTAATTCTGTACTAAAAAAAGTCAGGCAATGCCAAGCTAAATTAGATCTAATTAAGTTCTGAGAGAAGTGCTAAACTTAAAGGACTAAAACATGTCATCTTATCTAATTTAACTCTTAATGGAAACTGCTCTGTTCTTTGGAAACACATTATTTTGAAGCAACATTCCTCTATTGCTGCAGTTCTTTTCTGTTCACAGCTAGAAAGGAATCTGAAGCAGTGATTGAATGCACTGGGTCTCATGAAATAACGTGGATGATAAACAAGTAAGCAATACTCTAGCGATCCAGTCTAGAAGTCCCCTAAGATAGAAGCACAGCTGTAAGCCCATGACTTTGTAGCAGAATCCACTGAGACTGGGGAAGAGTCAGAGGTACAGCTTACATGAGAATCATGAAAGGATAATGAACGTGAAACACCTAGCTGTTAGAGGAACAGAAAGCAAAAGGAGCAAAAGCTTTCTTCCCCACCACCTCCTCAGATACTTCAGCAAACCCAGCAAGCTAGGTATCTACATCCAATTGCATAAAATAAAACCTTAAAATTTAGTGGATGCAGAGAGGTGGGGACGAAACCGGGAAATCAGGCCTTAACAGTCTCTGGAGATTACTGGTACAAGTTACCTAGAACACGGTGTTAATGACAATTTGAACAACATCCAAGTAGTTATTAAGGAGGGAGACACTTGCAGAGAAGCGTTATACATAGAAGATGCTATAGAGTTCTGTGCATATGTAAAAGTGAAAGTGTGTAAGCAAATGAGCAAGGAATGTCTTCCTGATTAAAAAAAAAAAATATTCCTAAATTTGTTTTTTCTGGAGTTGTCTGGACTAAGCTGGGGGACTGGGGGAGTTCTAAGAGCAGCAGAACTAATAAAGTCAGATCACATACAGATTTGTAGGAATCATGCAACCATGTATCATGCCATCGCAATAATCATAGCTGTTTGTGGTGTCTCAGAATATCCACACTGACCAGGAGGCAGCATATCTTTGCTGGCTGCCAACCTATCAACACAGTATATATAAGGTTGACTTCTACCTACTTTTCTCTCAAGTTGTACATTTCTTTCTCTTTTTAATCACAGAGATGTTTAAAATTTTTGGGAATGGAAAAGGAAGAGATTCCCTTGGGAAATCAGGCTAGAAACAGTACACATCTTTGCAACAATGAACTGGAATTACTTTTCTAACCAAACAGTCATACACTAGTCAGTGGTGTCTTTTATTCTAAAATTGCTCTTTATTGCTTTTCCTTTGCACTATTAGTCTAGAATGTCTTTAGACTGTTAGATGGGTGGAAAGTTCTCTACGCTTGCCCAGAAAGCTTCAAGAACAAAGAATAAACAACAAAACCCCCCACCCACAAAACCCGCACCATACTGGCTTGACAGACTACTTTTCAAAAGTTAAATTTAAAAGGTTAACTACTTTTTGTCACACTCAAAAGAACATAGACACCCTTCTTACCCAGAAAAGCATATGAGTCACTGTATATTGTCTTGAGAATATACCTCAACATGAACTTGCTAGATTCCTTCTCTGAGTTGTGGACATGATTACTACAAAGAAAAAAAAACGGTATTTTTGTTAGTTCTTAGAATATCTTCTAATTTAGATATTTACAATTAGTCAGTGGTATCAAAGGGATATTTTACTAATTAGATCTTAAATGTGTGCATGGAACTGCCTGCTCATTATATATTCTTAAGGCATATTAACATAAACAAAAAGCTTCATAGAATTTTCTTTTTCATCCATTAACAACATTTGTCAAATAAGAGTCCAGGGAGGCCCCTCAAATGAAGCTTTTGAGAATCAAGAGCGAAGCCACAGCATCTGGATCATTGAAGTGCCAGGCACAATGGGCATACTCAGGCCTGTAAAAATGGTTTCCTCACATTTTGGTCTCAAGTCCAAAGCAGTGGTTCCCAAGTTGTGGTTGGCAGTGCTGTCAGGTCACCTCATACCGCCTCTCCTCCTTGTTTCCAGCTGCTACATCACATCAAAAGGCAGCTAAAAATACACACTTTTCTAATATTACTTTTCCAGGTAAGCAATTGCTGTACTTGCCACAAGGATGTTATATGATTGTGAAGCAAGAGGAATATGAACCATGATTCTAAAAATGGGAAAGTGGAATACAAGACAAGTTCTTTATTTTAGGGAAGTGCTGACCTACTCTTTTAATAATCATCATTGTTTTTCAGAAATCCAAAAGGAGCTGAGGGACTTAATATGCTCGCACCACTGTCAGAAATCTAACAGCAACAGGACAGAGGAGAATAATTTGCTTCTCCACACTAGAACCAAGCCCAGGACAGCAGTTAAGAGTTAACAGAAAACATTGGGAACTTATGTTAAAGCTTTACATGCAGAACAGGAAGAAAAATATTCAAATATGATGCATATTTACTGGAATAAAAAACTATGGGGTTGAGCAATCACTAGGCGAATATTAAAAATTAATATTCCTAGGCAGAAAGTCCATACTAATGTCAGAAAAGTACTAAACATTATCAGTTTCCATTCACCTCTGGAAGCACTAAAATTGCTGAAACGCTTTTAAAGTTAGGCCATACTACTACTATTGAAAGACTCCATAAAAGGAACCTTTCCAGAGAGCAACAGAGTTACAAGTACAAAATCTTAGTACAAAACGAAGATTAAAGCAAAAATAAAGTTCTTTTGCAACTTTAACGTTTACACCCATTTCTTTTTTTCCCCATTATGTTCCTAGCAAGTCTACAAACACAAGATAGTAAAACCTACTATAACTGGTTCAGAGCAAGGCCTTAACAGAGCAAATGAAAGGTAAAGTTGCTAGAATAAGGGCTATAGAATTTTCAGTAAAGCCTTACTTAAAACATCAGGTCGTTCAGGCCTCTGAAGACATACCTGCATTCCAAACAAAACCAGTAATGCTGTTTTACTGGGCACAGGTGGCAAAGGGGCTGCATGCTAACCACTTTAACTCATTAAAAACACAAAAAGGACATGGAAGCTTATCTTGAAATTCTGTGCTTAATGGTACCTATCTTAACTTTATACATCAGTATTATTCCTCAGTTCTGCTCAGAAACATGAACAGTTAATGTACCATGTATCACATCACCTTGCTAGCCAACTGACACAGTCTGTTGGACAAGCTGCCCCGTGGCTTCAGGAGAGAGTGGTTGCTTTGGGAACCATCCTTTGCTAATAGAAAACAGTTTCTTGAATTTGAGTTAAACCTCTCAACCTTGTGTTAGAATAAAACTTGAGTCATTGGTAAAGTATTTAATACTCAATCTACTGATTTTAAATTAGTTTAAATCAATGTGCAACAGATGTGTGGTTTCACAGATTTCTTGTGGCACACTAAGGTTGCCAAAATACAAAATACTTCTGAACTGGCCCTAAAGCCATCCCGGTTTTACAAAGGAGCACTGCCAGTGGTTATTTTAGACTTAATAGAAAATAAATTTAATTCCACCAAAATCCACAAAGTTAATTCATCAATTTGTAGATTTTCTAAGAAAAAGAAAAGTTATACTGATGTTCCTAAAACAATCTCTTTTCAACTAAAAATGATTTCTATCTACTTGAAACTGGTTTAAGTTATCTTAAAAAAATAACAGGTAGTAAGCCCTCTACAGGGATTACAGAAGCAATGAGCAGCAGTATCTTAACACAATATTCCCATTTGCAGTAAATTCAAAGACATTCAAAGCCATGAAGTTTGCATGAGTGTAGTCTTCAAGTATTCTGAGTGTACAAATGATGAAACTACAAAGAGAGCTAGGAAAACCATTTGTGTAATATGATTTAAATAAAGACAACAGTTACAACCTGTTTGTAATCCTGAAATACCACATATTAATAGATTACTGTGAAAACTCAGTCCACTCTTT
>NW_009207859.1:30663-52533 GCF_000690835.1 Fulmarus glacialis
GAAGCGTCATGAGATCTAGCCAGAGCTTCCCGCCTGTGACTTCCTAGGAGGAACATTCAAAGCCAAGGTTGTGCTCTGTTCTAAAGATAATACACTTGTTTCACTCTCACAGTGTTACCCAATTTAAAAATTAGTTGATATGGCAAATTACATTAAAAATATTAACTCCTAAAAATGTACCATCTTCACAAAAGCTGATACACTGTATAATGTATGACACCTTACAAAACAGGTATAGTATGCTTATTTCAAAAACAAGAATCTACAAGATTCTTTGTTTTGGTATTTTCATATGATGATAGCTTCAAAACATTGAAAGATAACAAGGACAAAACATTGAAGGAAAACAAAAACAGACAATCTTACAAGTCAAAAAAAAAAACCTGAAAGGGGAGGGCAAAGAGGGGAGAGCGAGAATTCACAGTCTCTCTGCTCCTTGCACACTGTTCAGTTCAATGCTAGCATGAGCCTACACGGGCAAGCAGGCTAACACATTCAGTGACACAAGGCACATCACCTTGGACTACGGAGGTAGAAGTAAAAGGAATGGAGGGAGACTACACTTCTATTTGGATTGTTCCTTACTTTAAAACGATTCACTTAGCAGTGACAAGAGACTCCATTATTTTGCTTCCATTAAGGTATGCTTGCTGAAGAGGTTAATGTCCTATTTGCACATTGCTAAATGCCTGCTATAGGCTACTGCTCCTAGGGATGCACTAACAAAGCTGCTCGCATAAGCACTCCTCAACCTTATTCAGTCAAAATGAATAAGGCTGGCAAACACCTACCGTTTAAAGTAACCCACTTGAGGGAGGAAGAAAGGGCAATACTAAGGATTAAAGAGATTTCCTCCCTTCCAATACACATTCCAGAAATAACGAATTACTACTGTAATACTAGTAATTTCTTAAAAAACAAGGAATATGTTGGCTTAAGTGGAACCATGCATTTTTCTACACACACACACAAAAATGTGCTCAGTGCAGACAGCTTGAAGAACTGATCTGGGGGGCTGGAAGGAAGAGGTGGCTGTTATTTTTTTAACTAGACAAGGCAAAGGGGCCAAGTGTCTCAAGTGTTCATGAAAGCCTTACAGGGCAAAGCACTACTGTTTTCTTCCTAGCAGGCTCTGATAATTTGGAAGTGCAGTTGCATAGGGAGAAGAATCTGAAGGTCTGAACCCTCAGATCAAAACCCAAACCTGCCAAGAGAGGTAAAGGATACCGAGCTGTAATTCCAACAACACACAAAATTGGCATAAGTCAGCATTGCAACCAAATGAAATGGCGTCAGCCTCTTCCTGGCCATCTGTGCTGGTGCAGGAGGTGGTCTGTACACCTTATGGCTGCTCATTCAACCAGCTCAAGGAACTGATCCAGACTAAAATGAATTCTCAGAAAAAGTCTCAATCATTTACTCCATCTGATTTATGACTTCTGCATAAACATTCATGTTAACACTAGGGAGGAGCAGAGGAGGACGGAGGAAGCAGCAGCCAGGGCAAGACTGCTTCCTTCCACAGAAGCACCGATTTGTTCTGCTCACAATATTAAGACCTTAGATGGCTACTTTGAAGAGAAATACCAATTTGAAGCCTATATATTAATCAACTGTGGGGCTCTGGCTGCGAAGAGAGAGATTAGGACTCTATTTAAGCTGCTGCTTTGAACATTCATGTTGAAAGTTCAGCCACTGAAAACGTTTACTTCAAAAATAAAATGCTGAGTTGGCTTGATGCGTCCTGCTAAAACACAGGGAAAGCTAGAAGTTTTAAGGACTTAAGCTGGCAGACTGTCAAGTCAAAGAAAAATAATGATATTTTGCCATTGTTCCAACCTGAAAGAAAGAAGTAATTTCCTCCCCCTCCTTGGTGCAGATTCACAATGAGCAAAAAGCAGTCTTAGCTTGGATAGCTGATGTTCTGCCAGTTTCTTTCCAAGCAGCTACACACTGGTAACTTCAGTTCAAAAATATTGTTCCAAGATATTTTGAATGGTGGGATACATCCTTGTAGCCCCTTAAGTAGGCTTTGGGGTTCAAAAAGGACAATGTCAGGACTACATGTGTTCACATGTTAGATTAGAAAATACTGTACAGTTGCCATCCATTTCTTTTCTGTTCAGAAAATCTAAAATCCCTGAAACAGAAAAACCATCAACAGAAGAACAGAACGTGAACAACACTGAATCAAAAATACAGAGACAGTTGTTTCTGAAGTACTCTTTTCCCTGTACTTACACAAATCTAGTGGATAATAATACAACCATCATGAACAAAGCTAGTATTTCTAATTATCACAGAACTACACATAGCAAGCATAAGTTTCAGATATTGATACAGAAATAATGCTATACAGTTCAACGGAGAACTCCACATACTGGTAGATATCTGTGGCAGAAGCTCTGCAAATTCAAGACAATGATGCATATTAATTCCAAGTAGACACCCTCCAATCATTTAGGCAGTGTCCTGATGGCCACTCATCACAACATATAAATCCACACAAGCAAAACCAAACAAGCTTCCTTTAAATTACCTCCACACACCCTAAGTAGGCAACTCATAACTTCACCTTATCATTTGAAAAAGTAAAAGAAAAAGCATTAAGTTAGCAAAGTAAGGTACCTGCTACAGAAGAGAACTCTAGGTGACTCACTGAAATAATGTTTTCTGTACTGCTATGTTTAACTCTCCTCAAACAGAAGCTGCCAATGTACTTTTTTTTAAATTCAGGTAAGCAGAAAAAATGGTACCAGTCAGTATTCAAGTTAAGTACAGCAGCCCTCTTGATGACCTCTGCAAAAGCCCTAAGTACTCTGAGAAAAAGTTATGGAGCTCTCCTCTAACAGGGCAGAATTTGTTTCTACTTTTAAGAATGCTAACAAAGCATTTCCTTCTCTATCAAGTTCTAAAATATAAATAGGTCTCAAACTGATATAAAGAGTGATCTAATGGTTATTCGTACGTAATTCTTGGGAGTTTTGAGTTAAGAAAAAGCATACTTAATAGCTATGCTTCACTAAAAGCAAAGGCAATTGGAAGCAAAGTTGAAAAGATGGGTCAATCATATCCCGCATCCTTGACTTGCTCAGTAGAAACATCCAATTTAAGATATTTTGTAAACAGAGCATTTCATTCAATTGCAAATTGGCTATTTTGCAAACAGACAGTTCCTCCGTTCTGGGATCAATTTGCACTGTTTTAACAGTCTTATTTCTTCTCACTACATTTTTCAAAACCTCAACAGCCTGCCTAATGCCTCGCCCTCACCATAGTACCCTTGCCCCCCACCAGCTTACAAGCATCTCCTTTCCACACAGAGCTCTTCTCATGCACCTAGCTACTTCCCATGTTTCCTTTCTATCTGACCAAGCAAAAGATCATATTCTCCAATACAAACTAGCTATCTGCCACCTCTTAAAATTGTTAAACACAAAGTTCTACTTGTCTTTCTGTAGCGATGTATCTACAATGGTGATTACATAGGAAAAAGCAGTATTGCTATTCATGCAATCTGCAAGATAAATTTGCTTTTAAAAAAAAGCCGCCTTTCTTTCAAATTTGAGTGAAATGGACCCAAAAGTTCAAAAGTTTCTAGAACGATAACAATTGAGAAGAGTGACATCCTAAGCTGTGATTTCTTAGGAACTGCAATTACAGAAGTTAGTATTAATCTGAAGACTAAATATTGCTACATGCATTCAAAAAAAAAGTCTCTTGCACTATGAGTTGCTCAGTTCATCAATTTGCCATTTCTGACTAAAATGAAACACGCACTAAGGTTTTATGGATAGCATCTGTATTTTTTTGTTCAGTGCTAACATTACTGGAGCAAAGCACTTGGTAGTAGCAAGGTCATACGCACATGTAAAAGACAAGAAAACTCAGGAAAATTCCACAACTAAAAATGAGCTTCTCTTTGCAGCAACATAAATTACTTAAAATGTTTAAAAATATGAAACATTTAATTATAATTTATAGTACAACTATATTAATGAATGACCTGTAAATTGGTCAAACTCCCTTGTGCTACTGCAATACTGAAGAGAGATTAAACCTCAAGCTACTGGGGAGAAAATTGCTGGACTAGCCTGGTGTCTTATCCAGCTACAACTATGTTTTACATGATGTAGAACGTGGCCTGGGATGTAGAGTTCTGATAGATCCACAAATTTATAGTGACCTTCATAATGACTTAACTCCCAACTTACATTCTTTCATGCCGAAGTTTGACAAGTACACTCTATCACTATAGTACCACTGGCAATCTTAAATCAGATTCTGTATAAAACATGTTTTCATAAAATAGAAGCATATTTGAGTAACTGCAGAATGAGACCAGGGGATTTAACCTGCTAAGTATTTGGCACTCAAGGAGTTAAAATCCTGCCTAAGACTACCCCACAGCTGCTGTCAGCAGTCAGGCTTGTCAAGAGAAGCTCTGGGCTGTCTTGACAAGACTAATTGGCAGCAAGCACCTGGTTCCCTAGGCTGGGCCAGGGTAGGTAAAAGAATATAAACCCTGTAAAGAAGGAGAAGCAGCTGGAAGGCTGCCAGTAGGTCTAGCCTGTTTCATGTTTTCACTTTGATCCACAGGCAACTTTATCCTAGACTATATCCAGTTAGAGCTATCAGAAACATTTTTCTGCAACTTTCCAGCCGAAAGGAACCCATGCTTTATGGTTTTGTACCTGCGAGCTCTGCCACTGAGCGCCCACCAAGCCTCGCTGTGCAGGGTCACGCTGCGGCACAGCCAACTGCAACATCAACACTATTATTAAATTGCAGCGGAATTGAAATTGTGGTTTTCAAATGCCACCAAAAATTAACTAAAGGCGTTATTATAACTTTAAAGTTACGGACTAATATGCCAGAAAATCAAAACTAAGACTGTCCTGGATATTCTGTATATTGGACATATAAAGCATGTGCAATGACAGTTTATGATACACAGCAAATTACAGTGCATCTTTAAGGAAAGGAAAAAAGTAAAAACCCCAAAACAAACAAAAAAACACAAACCACCCAAACAAACAAAAACCCCACAGTATTCTGGAAACTAGCTAAAAGTAGGCTGCACAAACTACTTAAAGTGGGACTTCCAAAAGCGTGAAAAGAGACTTAGAACATATTTTGATCTCTACTAGGAATCATTATTTCAGTGAATTTGAAGCTTGCTGAAATTCTGCCCTTTGTTTTTCCACAACATTAAAATTCAAGTAAAAAAATTTAAAGCATTAGCCTTGCAGGTTCAGCCCCTGAGGTAGGGAGGTTTTTCTTAGGAATAAGGGAAAAAAATATATCCGTTTGTTAGCTTAGCAGAATTTTATATTATTGAACCAACAAGTGTCTAATTATATATACAGACACATACAAACTATAATTATTAATATATATAAATAATTTTAATTTTTTATGCAAGACAGTTTAAGTATAAATACTGAAAAGTCAGAACTAAATTTCTTTAAAGCAAAGTGCTCAGCAGAGACTGTATCTATGCCTCTGCCAAGTTTCACGTTTTAGGCATTTTACTTTTAGCTTGCTAGTCAAGAATTCCAACAATGTACAGTAGCACTAATATTTCCATAACTTAACTGGAGATTTAGAAGTGTTAAAAGGAAGAGTCGGTACTTGTACATAGCCTCTGTATGAAAGACATTTCAGTCAATAAGTATTAATGCAGAATTATGGAGTCTGTGAAATCAAGAGGCTGTAAAGGAACCGCTTGATAGTCACACCACTGGTATCACTAAAACAAACTTGCCCTAACAGCCACGGAGCATGCTGCTCTGTTTTTAATTGAACATGTTATATAAACAATTGCACCATTCCTTTAATTGACAGTGATGTTAAACAGTACTAATACAAAGATCCATTAGCAATCTTTAAACGGAAAAAGCTCAGTGTAATGAGATTATAAATTACTAAGTTTAGAGTTACTGCTCTAATAACAACAAAAAAAGTTTCTCAGAGTGACAGAACAGCAAAGAAGCCAACTCTCTGCAAAACCTGCTCTCCTTTTGTATTCTGCACCTTTACACAAAGATGACTAATAAGTAAATTTAGAGGCTCTCTTGGTCTCTACTCATGAGCAAGGAGAATTCCATGTGTTTAAATGGAATGCCCATGATTCAAAACATAGTATCAGGATGTACCATAAAAGCTTCAAGCAAAAAAAAAAATTCTAACTCTTCATGTTGTCAAAAATGTAAGACTATCACTATATGCACAGGATAAGCATCAGAGAGACTGAACAATCACTGATTAAAAAAAAAATCAGGTCTGTCTTTCCTCTTAAGAGCATTTATTGCCTCAATCCATTACAACTGAGGTGTTAACTAGATTATTATGTTACTATCTTATCTTTAGGGAGCTGGATCCTATTGCATAGTGAGATGCATAGGAGGTGATACTATTTGTCAAGATGTGGCTACATCTTTCTTCTTGGCCTTACATATGTAATCAGTTATTTCAAAACTATTTGAATGAAATGCTTATTCTAGAAAGAAGCACCTGTGTATGTTAATTAAGTGAGCCCCCACAGGATGAGAATTTTCTAAGAAAAATGTATGTATTTGGTTAGCTCCTAAATTATTCTGAAAATAAAATATATAAATGTTTTGCCTTTTGATGTCATCTATCTAATCCTAAAGCTGGCTCCAGAATTGTTGCACCAAGACTTAGTCATAGACCAATAACCCACTGGTTAGCTAATGTGCATCCCTATTAATCAATAGGAGGAAAATGGCTTATCTGAAAAGGCAACTCACTAACCTGTGATACCACTCTAACACCCAACACACACAACAACTCATTCAGTATTGGAAAGTTGCTAAGTATCTATGGGCTCTTGTCTGATACAGGTAAGTATAAATTAAAGGCTGCAAGAACTCCCAAGAACATGCAGCAAAGGAACGGACTAGAAAAATGAATCTTTACAACAGCACTACCAGCTGCACAAGACTAATAAAACTAATAATCCTCTTTTGCCCTTAATCAGATCTATGAAAGCAGAGATTCAGTTGTATGAATGGTGTAAGAGACTGCATTTCATGCAGAAAGAGTTTGCAGCACCACATAAAACTGAGCAGACCTAAATCAGACAATGACGACTGGTTGATGAACTTGTCAGAGAGCAGGTATGTTTAAAAAAGAAAAAAAAAAACCCACACCACACACAAAACCAAACAAACCTCAAAACACAACAGAGACAGTGAGTGATTTATACTATTTCACCGTATCAGCTTGAGATGATAATTTACCATTCCCTCCATGAAAGGAACAGAAGAGTACAGGTCTTTCTAGGTTGTTTGTCATTAACAGAATTTAGCCATAGCCAGGGCACCCTAAGAGTGATAGTCCAAATTCTCATTTGTAGATGAAAACTCAGAAATTTTCTTGAGATACCCATGATTAGCCACAGCTCCAAACCATTAGATAAAGCTGAAGGGTCTGAATAACTAAAACCAGTTGTGCAACTTCACACAGATTTTAAACTCTTCTGCTATAGATTGGCAGGAGTCAGGTGGGGGGGAGGAAGGGAAAACCAGAGAACATTGTCTAGTGTTTGTGTGTACATAAGACTGCAAATTTCTGATAGCAATGGCATCAGTGGCACATAGACATACAGGATTAACCTGTAGGTAACTTAAAATCCGTCACGATTTGAAGAAAAACGAAGATTTACCTTCATAAGAGTTCTGATAAACAGCCAGACTGCTACATCTTTCAGCAAAATCTGTCTGTTCTCTCCTATACTGAACGAACATGGAAAAGAAACTCCTGCTCAACCAGATACTAACTTCCTGTGAAGTCCACACGGCCACAGTGGGCTCTGCTGCTAGTTCTGAGTAAGGACAGCAATAGAACTCAGTGAAGGTTGTCTCATACAACTTCAACTGTCTACATAATTGACATGGATTTTCTACAGAGGAAATGCATTAGGAAATGCATTAAAAAGGGTACTTTAAGCTATACACTGTCAACAGGCAGGCCATCTTTCTTAAAGCTTGAACTAGCCACCTCAAAAGCAGCAGAGAAATTCAGCCTGTTTGGTGCGCTTAAGGTCTTCTTCCCAACAAGAGGGACATGCCTTTGAAAACTTTTTTTTTCCTTTTTTTTTTTTTTAATAATTTATTTATTACCATCATCTAATGCTTCCCATTATCAGACCATGTTCAGTGGCTTTCTGATTTGGTCTGAATTTTATAGGCCGAGTAGCTACCTAAAATAGTTCTTCAGAGTTGAAGCTGTTGTAGGAAGTGTCCAAAAAAGTTACATTTCAGCTGTCTTAAAAACCCACCTTCTCACCTTATAAATTCAGGAAGTGTGGACTTTGTATGGAACATCTTCTACTGTCCTTATAGAAGTACAGCCAAACTTGGTCCAGTTTGGAACTCCCGAAGAAGAAAAACCTTTAGGTTCATTGTCTCAGTAGCCTTTCCAGATTTTATCTGTTAAGGTCTCTAAAGAATCAGATTGAGCTTTTTTTGATGACTGTCATGGCAATCAGTACTGACCAAACGCACATACCCTACTCACATGAAGTGACTGAGTACGCTCCCTACAACCCACAGTTACACATTAGTATGATGAGTGGCATCCTTGTTATGCTCAGAAGTAACATATCTGTTCGCATAAAGGAGAAGCGAAGCTTTAGCCCAGTATGGATACCTCACCTTCTCTAAAAAAAGCCTTAACACGGTCAACGGCACAGTCAAGAGTACAGGTGTTGGTAGGAGTCTGGAGGTATTGGGGAGGTGATGGGACAGGAAAGCAGGAGAAATGAGTGCATGATTCTGGAGCTGACATGTGCCAGGGCTGTCTCACGGAGATTTCCCACCTGGCTTTGTGCCATAAGATGCCTCTCAACCCCCCAGTTAACTTGGGACAATTCTGGTTCCTAGGCTCTGCACAGCTTACCGCAGTCCAGAGATGTACTTGAAAGAAAAATCCTGCTGAGCACACAGAGTGCAGGCAGTCTCCAGAGAATTCCACAAGGAAATGTTGCCATGTCCAGATCACAAATTTTCAAAAAGAGAATTGACTCAATTTTGGCAGATTTTCATATAAAATTAAAACATTACATCTCAGCCAGAGGTCACCCACCAACAAATTTCAAGTACACGTTCCAGTCCAGAGGTGCACTACAATATTTCAAAGAAGAGACTGCCATAAAAAAATGGCACAGACAATTATCCTAGTTTTGTTTCTGAAAACAGACGAAGAATTTTGGCTGAAAGCTTTAAACAAAATTAAACTCAAGGCAAAGAAAAGGCATAAAGTATTTCAGTCCAAAAGATTAGAGTTCAACAAAGCTATAAACAACTGAATACAGCATCTCTTAAAAGTCTTCTAACACTTCCTATTATCTATGGCAGTAAGAGATGAAGGAAGAACACCAGTGGGAACAATGACTCACGCGTGAACTCCCATTCTCACTTACACAGCAATGCACATTGCTACAGAAGTTTACAGCTGCGCAACAAAATAGGACACTTTGTCAATGATATAGAATCACAACTATTCAAATTGTCCATCAAGAGTTTGCAAAATGATGGGTGGACAATTACATGCTCTCGGGGTTATTTGTGTAATGGACAATGTCAGGTTCAGTGGAATAAAAGAGCAGGATGATCCAGCAAACAAGTAAAACAAACAACTATCTTCCTCTAAAAATTCCAACTGTTTACTCTTTGAGATCACATTAACACTCTATGCCATCTTGTTTTCTCCAGAAAACACTGTATGAAAGGCAAATCAGAGTGACCTTTGCAAGCCTCAGAGATATTACACTGAATTGGAAGACTTAACAGCCTCAATCTTGCACAATGGTATACTCCATCCTAAGAGTAATGAGTGGAGGCAGCAAACAAGAAAGTGAAGCAACATGGACATAGACAGAAGGCAATATTCTCTTAAGTTATTACAGAAAATGGAGGACTTTTAGACCCACAGTAAGCAGGAGCTGAAGTCCACAAGGACCAGATAAGAACCCTCAAAGAGTCTGAAGGGGGGAAAAACCCCACCTCAACAGTAAGAAAACGCAATGACCAGGAGAGGTTTTTGTTCACTCTTCTGACTCTCTTCCAAGCAGTCCTGGACATCCTATTTCACCTCAAATCATATACAAAATGAAAACAGAAACATCCATGGCCACTAACTTTACTTCCAGTTACAATTGCTCAACTTCCACTATGGGCAATTTAAAGCTATTTGAAGTATCACGAGAAGAGCGCTATACGCAGCCAGCCTAAAATTGGAATACCTTTGAATATAGCTACACCTGGTCCAAAGTTATACCTTTGTCTAAATACTGGTTGGTTGTTGCTGGGGGTTTTTTTAGGTTTTTTGTGTTATAGAATAGAATAGACTATTTCAGTTGGAAGGTACCTACAGCGATCATCTAGTCCAACTGCCTGACCAAAAATTAAAGCATGTTATTAAGGGCATTGTCCAAATGCCTCTTAACACTGACAGGCTCTTACCACCAACCACCTCTCTAGGAAGCCTCTTCCAGTGTTTGACCACCCTCTCGGTAAAGAAATGCTTCCTAATCTCCAGTCTAAACCTCCCATGGCGCAGCTTTGAACCATTCCCACATGTCCTACCACATGATACCAGGAAGAAGAGAGCAGCACCTCCCTCTCCGCTTCCCCTCCTCAGGAGGCTGCAGGGAGCAATGAGGACGCCCCTCAGCCTCCTTTTCTGCAAACTAGACAAGCCCAAAGTCCTTAGCCGCTCCTCAAAGGACATTCTTTCCAGCCCTTTCACCAGCTTTGTTGCCCTCCTCTGGACACATTCAAGGACTTTAACATGTTCTCCCAACAGATTTCCCCCACAAAAGACTTCCATGGTCATATGTCCTTTCTACCTGACAAGATGGGAGAAAGATGCAAAAGCAGCAATAGTTCTTTTAACAGCACCACTTGTTGGCACTACATTACAGCCCAGGGATCGCACACAGGTTTGGTATCACCACCACCAGCGGTTGTGCTACTACTGACACGCTGCAAACTTCAGCTCTGTAGACTCCACACACGCAGAACTTGATTTCACCTCCTTCTCCTCCCTCACTTTATGATACACTCCTTTGCTACTGCTCCTCACCAAGGAGGCTCAAGTCTACGTTCTTTCTGTACTCTCCCATACGACAACCGAAGTACATGAATACACAGTTTACTCCTATCTGCTTAATTCCTGCACATATAGGATAGGTATGCTTGCAAAGTCTTTTGAGTAGCAATTTTACACTTGTGTTTATTTGAGCCCCAGGCTTAGCTCCTGCATTGAGGCATTTAACTACCTATGCTGCCTCGAATGTTGAAGTACAATCACTTCCCATTAGAGCTAAATACATGGTTCAACTCCAAAATTAGTAAAAAGATTGTAAAATACAAATGCAAAGCTAAATGAGTAGGAAACAAGGATCAGAAGCACTGGATTCATCTATGCTTAAGCGATTTATAAATGGTGCTGTATCGGTAGGCCTACCTAGTGAGATTTTGTAACAGAGAGGTAGCTTTGTACATTGACATTCTTTTCCTGATTTGGCTTCCATCACTGTCCCAAATCAAAGACCAGAATTTTTGCCGACGTAGCTGTATCTGTAACACCACCATAACTCCTGCTATACGCAAACCATGAGAGTTTCTGACAGCACAGTAATGACAGCTGAGATCAAGACTACTCTCCCATGCTAATAACAAACTCAGCTATGTTTGCAAAGTGTTTCCCTCTAGATCATTCCTTATACCAGTACCATGGTGTTTTTATAAAAAAGTGCATACTGAGCATTAGGAAAACTTACAGTGATTAATGAAACTGCAGAACTAAAATATCCTTCAGAAGAGAGACATCAGCTGAATACTATCACACACTATTCAACGACTAAAGTGCATCATCCTGCTGCTGCAGAGCACCACTGTTGCCTCCTCAGCCCCTCCAGGACACTAAAGAATGCTCATAAACTAGCAGGGCAGAAGAGAAGAAATTCTGTTACGTATGTCATCCATGATGTCAGCATATTCTTAAATCAAAAACTCTTAACTTACTGTCCTCTCTGAATTCAGAATAACTTGAAAAAAGACAGGGTGCCATGCTTTAGAGATGACAACCTCACTGTTGGCAGGAAGCTTGGAGGCAGTAGGCTTTAAAAATGCCTCCACATTGACTTGTTTCTAAGAGTGAAAATTAAAAAGCTTCCACAAAATTGCTATCTATTTTACAAGTAAGCTGTACCCCAGTAACTTTCTCACTAAGTGAAATCAGTTTTATACTTCCTTGAGCAACAGCTCACAGTAGATCTAAAAATTACCTAGGTAACAGAGTTTTGAAAACCTTACTAGCACCTACTCCTATGTTTGCCTTTGGCAGAAAAAAGTTTTTGACTCATTTTTATGTTCAATTAATCCACAGTCACATTCTTCATAGAAAGACTGCTGGAAAAACTCAACTTGCTGGAAACAGTAACAGTAATTACTGACCCTCTTCAAGTCAGCCAAAATCAAATTACAAAGTAGATTTTTTGGCATTAGAGTTATAACTTAATGGTACAAAGAAAAGCAAGTCTGTGAGTAACAGAAGAAACCAAGCCCAACATTTGTGAGGACTCAGAAAATGAGATACAAGCGGTGAGTTTACAGGAAAAAATTGAGAACGGACCCTGAACAAGACTAGCCTCTTTCTAGATTTGCACTGCATAACAAGAAGGGCAAAACTATTTCTTTGCACATCTTTGCTATATCAAACTTTTGTCAAAAAAAGCATTAATATTAAAAAAGAGGAATACAATTTTATCAAATTTCATAGTAATGAACAAATTGTAAACCACAGCTGTATGGCATTTTATCTCCTTACATAACAATATTTTCTTTTCTCTACAATTTTCAGGTTTGCTTTACTCACTGCTCTCTGGGATTATAAGGAAAGGAAAAAAAAAAATCTTAGTGCCTCTGTATTTCTCAGGAGAACAGAAAACACCACTGCAGGTGTCGCATTAAGAAACTTGTGTGAAATTATACATGCCTCTGTCGATGAAACTGGCAAATCGAGATTCTTTTCACTTATTACAGGCTTTAAAGCAAGTACAGGGATGACATATTCCTCAACCATGCATAGACATACTATTAGTATGCCACGTTAACTAGCATTGAGATGATTGGCTTATCATGGTACAAAACTGATTCACCTCTCATATTTGACTAAAGTTTAAAAACTATTCTAGAATTCATGGGCTACGTAGATGTTTTGCAGTCTTTGTTTCTACTGCTATACAGTCAAAATACAGGGAATTATTTGCATAACTGAAACAAAAAGTGATTTCATAACATGATAATTTTTGAGCCTATAAGCAAGAACTTACAGGACTAAGACCAAAGTCATCTACATCTTAAGAACCATTTACAAAATAGGTAAAACTGCAAATCTTCAGCTTATCTATTGTCATCTATGATGCTCAGGGAGATTATATTCTACCCAAATAAACCAACTGTATTGCTGAAAACAGGGCTGTAAAGTTCTTCTGGAGCTCACCACCAACAAGGATTTCCAAATATCAGTTAAATATAGATAGCCTCAAAAAGACAACTGGTGATACATTACTATGCTAATTTTTTTCATTCTTAAAATTCTCACCAAAACTAGTTGTAAAAAAAGCCAAACAGCACTCACCAAAAAATATAAAACAGTGATCAATAGATGTGGGGAAGGGATGAACCAAACAACGCACAAATGCAGGGAGATTTCAAACTTTCAGACCACTTAAGAGTTAGCCCCTAGAAGCCAGCTTCCACACCTAGTCCTGGAAACAAGTATAAGTTTAATCAACAAAAAGTCAGTTTTGCCTGAATTATATACATTTCTATGGTCTACAGTAGAACAAAATGTTTTTCCAAAAAACACATGCCATACTGAATCTAAGTCCAAACCTTAATCTAAAATACAAGATGACTACTACTTTTTCAGACACAAATTACTCTACTGGTCTGGACCTTAAGGCCCCTAACCTCATTTATTCTGTTCACAACTGTTAGACAAATATCAAAATAGAAAACTTATTCAACGCAGTGGTCATCAGTAATCCACATAAGCAACTCTGAGCTATAGATGAGTGCAATTACTTGATAGTTTTGAATTTTAGTCACATTCCTTCTGACAAAAACACTGAAAATCCTTTAACAGATGCTTCACTCCCAAAGGAGTTTGAGAGAACAAAACCATGTCATATGCATATAAGGACTAACAGTTCTACTGACAAAAATGCTAAATCCTCTAACAGATGCTTCAGACCCCAAGGAATTTGAGAGAACAAAACCATATCATCTGCACATGAGAATTGACACTGGTCAACCCAGACTCTTTGAGGCAAAGCAGTTTTCTCATTTCTTATAGCACAACTGTTTCAGCATTATAAAAATTAAAGCTTCTGACAGATTCCCAGATTTTCTCATTTTAGTTCCAGTAACAGGAAACAGTAGATCAGCAGGTCAATCTGAAAGAGTCCTTGTATTTATTCAAATAAATTTTGCTAGAATACAATTCAATGGGCAATAAAAATACCTCCATAATATAGACTACCATGTGGATTTACTGGACTTGCAAACACTTTAATTGAGACATGAAAGCACCATAGAAGACCATAAGAAAAGTTATTTTGGAATTGTCATACTGGAGGACTAATTGCTAAGTTATCCTTCTAACAAAGAACAAAAAAGAATTTTCATCTTCAAAGTGAGTAAGTGAATAGGAATTAGAAAATCAGTATTCCTACAATTTTACCAGTGCATAATACGTTAAGTTTCCAGAATAAATGTAGATTTTCTCCAGAAGTCCATTTCAAACATTCTCTTCTAAAGATAACTAAGTCATCAAACGAAACTAACAATCACAATGTCATAATCCAAGATGTGACAGAATTTTGTTCATTGCCAAACCAGGCTATAAACTAATAATGTCAGCAAATACTAACAGGCAGATGATGCGCTCCTGAAATGCAGTAATGGAATGTAACATAAGAATAGCCCAGACCATCAAAGGGTACACCTAGTAAGAAACCTGTCTGGCCAATACATGCTGCTCAGGAAAGAATACAAGAACAGGTGAACTATTTATTAACAGATCCCTGATATCTTCTTCCAGAGTCAGTACTTTGCAGTTCAGGGCCTTAAACCCAGAGGTAGTACCTTTGCGTTCTCCAAGATTACATTAACAGAAACTTTAATCTCATAATCTCAATCTCAATTATTACATATAATTTGTCTTACATCTGTAGGAACCAGAGGTCCTGTTGTCAAATTTCTTGCTTCCATATGTAAGGCGTCCAGATCTTAAGGACAATAATTATGAGGAACTTCTTCAACAGATAAACCACATACATTTTTGAAGATAAAGTTGGTCTGATACTGAAACTTTAAATCCAATTTATGTCCAAATCTACCCAGCATTGCGACAATCTGCATTAAGGCCTTGACTTACTACTAATAAAGAAACAAATAAATAAATATAAAGCAAAATCAAAGGAGATCACATTTATTGCCAAAGTTTTAAAGAATGTCAAATGTCCAAATGACATTTGGCGAGAACTTGTAGAAATACCCAGTGAGATCTTGGCAGCAGAAACTTTGCTTACTGGATTCAAGAGACTTTTCTTATATTGAGGGTATGGCTAGATGAGAGAGACTTAACAGAGAACAAGTCACTGCAGACTGAAGGGACAACACAACACCATTACCCCTCTGCACCCCTTCGCCCCATCACACACCCCAGCCCACTCTTAGGCCAATGCTGGCACTCAGATTTGGTCTCCCTGGCAAGTTGGTCTCCCTCAACAAGCCATTACCAACTAACCCAGAAGAGAAAAGAAAGGAGAACATCATGGATTAAATGAACTGGTTGAATAAAAATTGAGAAACTGTGTCAGAGAATCTGGCGACTCCAAGTGTGTAATAACACAGGTACAATTTAGGACAGTTCAGACAGCAGTTTTATTAACTACGATCACAGTGAGAGAACATTGACAGCATCTCTCCTGGTTCTCTGCCAAGTGATAACAGAGACCCAACCTATATACTATTTCAGAAAAAGGCAAGGAAAAAGAATCATTTCAATGTTAACAAAGCCAGGTACCCATCTCTGGGAGGGATGGACTCCTTAAGTCCCTTGCTAACAGCCACAATTCTAAGGAGGACTTAAGCAGTAAATAACATGACAATATGGAGAGATGGCTCTTGGTGGAGCCTATAGGAGCAGCACACCTGATATTATCCTAGCTCAGAAGTGGGGAGTTGGAAACAATCACAGACTGCTAGCTTTTAGTTGAAAGGAATGTTCTTTTAGTAAAGATAACCTCTTGGCCAGACCTCTCAATCTTAAGTATTAATAATTTTATCACCACAACTGTTTGGCAGCTTAAAAATACATAGTTATTTTCCTCTTCCAAGCCATGAGTAAGACCAATGAATGAGAAATGAGATCTACCAAGTCTAAAAACTGCAAGACATGAGTGAATAGAAATTTTAACTTGTTGAGCAAATTTTAAATAAAAAATGTGTTTTGGTAAAATTGCTGGTTTAACTACTCATCCAGCACATATGAAGTAACAAACAAATTTTTATTTGGTTTACAAACGAATTTTAAAATGCTATTTGTATATTTAATTGAATTCCACTTTCTATCCAAGTGAAGTTTAACATATGTTTAAAAAAAAAGGTATGTAATTCACCATTCCCCAACAGAAATGTGAAAAATAAAGATCTAAGAAAACAAAGCATCAACTAAGCAGTATAAGTGTTTAACCAAATCTATCACAGAAAGATTCCAGTCAACTGAAGATTAAAGATAATTTGCAGTCTAAAACTAATTCACTTTATCCATAGCTACTTCAAAAGAATAAGAGACCTCTTATTGCACTACTGGAATGATTAAAATACTTCCTTCTTCACAGAGGCCAAATGTAAAAGCTCTCCAAAAACAAAGTTTAGTAATGGGTACTTTTTCCATAAGCGAGTCAGTCAGTAAATCAGACTCTGCTGCACAGGCCTTACTGCAAAACCAAAAGCCTAAGGTACAGAGGCAGAGTATATAGTTAGATATAAAAGCAGATGCACCTAAGCAGACAGAATTCAAGGTATCAGAAGTTAGAGACATCTTGGAGATGGAAGTCTGGCATTAAAGTTCTTTTCAAGAAACAGGGTACTTGCAGGTCTGCCCTATTAAACATGTTCATCCTTAGCTAGCCAAGTTCCATGAAGAAAATGAGGGTCAAACTGGCATAAGCAATTGCTACAACCTAAGTTTTTGCTGGTTTAAATACTTCAGCTGACAACACAGTACATAATCCAGTAGAATTCAGCTCGCCAGGAACACACCGTATATGGCCACCTAAAGAAAATTCTTCAGAGTCCTCAAGAAGTATTACTTATCTGGGCAGCCTCCATCTCCCCCTCCTTCTTATCCCAATCTTTCAAAGATAGGCTTTAAATGTTTTGCAGCTGTCCAACATTAAGGCCGAAGAATTCAACAACCACGGCTGTATAAAAGCACAGGGTGAAAAGCAAATACCATGTTATCCAGGAATTCAGGACCAGTTACAGATCCAGAAGACTGCAAACTTCTTTAACAAAATCTGGATAAGGTCCCAAGAGCAGATAAACCTGTAAAATTACTCTTTCTTCCTTCCAGATAATTCTTCAAATGAGCTTCTACCATATAAACTAGTGCAGACTATGCATAACTACATTGAGTTTTAGCCAACCTCTCTCACAGCCAAAAATATCAACCACCACCACTGCACACATTTTCTTACTGAGATTTTCAGAAGGTCTGCATAATCTTATAACCATGAAGTTAGTGAGCCATTTCATATTTCCTGAAACTAAACTGCACATTAGATGATTCACCAATTAGTGTATTCATGAAGCTTTAAAAAGCAATCAAAATTTCATTTTTGTTGAAAAATTTAACAGAGATGTCCAGCTGTATGCATGGAGAGAGCATGTGGGCTTTTCTCCTTTATTTAACCTAACTAACAGCTATGTTAGCTGGTGAAAAATATTCAGCGTGTCAGAGTTAATTTATAGAGCTGACAAAGTATAAGGGCTCCAGAAGGTATAGCATACATTTACTAAACTTTAAATACAATATTTTAACTAGATATAGCTCAAAGATTAAAATAAGCTGTCCAACAACCAAACCACACAAATACGTATCGTTTCAGAGCACTTCTTATTTAATGGAGCAATTGCATGTTTGTTTCAAACTAATGCATAGGTTTACAGTATCAGAAAAGTTGATAATCCTTCTGACCCCAAACCCCATAAATCAAAATGCATTTTTTTAAAGAGGTAGACATCTTTAGAAAACAGCAGGCATCTCAATATAGTGCAGGCCATGATCAGATGGAGGGGAAGCACTGCATATTGCTCAACACAACCAAGCCTTGTGGCCTTAATGAAGCCTCTAAGCATAAATACCACAACATAAATACTAAGTGCTAATTTCCCCTTAAGGTTGAAGAAACTACCAAGCATAGCTCTTGGGGAAAGAAGAGGCAAGGAAATCAGCCTAAAATAGACAGCTACTCAAGAATTACTTAACTAGCCAGCCTATTCTAATATTTTGGAATAGGAATCAATATTTTAGGAGTTTATGGTGAAGCCTTTACATCAAAAGTTCTTTCTTTCATTCTACAAAGTCAGGAATGTACATTTTAGTGAAGAAATTGTTTAGATTTTACATTTGTTTTCACTATTTGTAGCAGTAAATGACACATCACCAATTTAACTAAATCTTAAGAATAGATCAACCTACTGTATGACAGTTACATGGAGTCATCCGAGTCCCATGAAGTATCTACCAAAAATCGAGCTATTGAGCAACAGGCTATCACAGGACAAGGTAATTTACAGCTATTAACAGCAATCATCACTATCCTTTGATTAGACTAAAATACATCTCTTACTTAACCTTAAACCTAATGAATGAGACCAGAAAAATGCGTGTTATACCATCTTGGGTTATTAGTCCATCAGGGAAACATGTGAATTGCCACATCAAATTCGATGAACAGTCATCTCTCTAGAACTTTGCACAGAGTGACAGGTTTCACATGTTTCAAAGAAGATTAAAAAAACCCTTTCTAATAGAACACAGTTGATTTCTAATCCCTTCCATCTGCTCTCTCTTTCTTAGATGTACCTGCCATCATTAAAAGACCAATAGAAGATAAATTCTAGATATTCCTCCAAGGACTAACCCAGCCATTTTTCCAATGTTCTCATACATATGAAGTCACGTCAAGCTATTGCATGCTACCCAGCTGTCCGAATTCACTAGCTAGTTGTATTGCTAATGCAATTCTGAAACCAGAGTAGATGCAAGACCAACTGGAAAATCAGAACAGATTTCAGCAGCTCAGCCCATCAGGTCTCAAAATTGTTTTGTTTTCTCTTTTTTGTAGTTTGCTTTGGACTGACAAAGAATGCACCCTAGAAGTATAGCTAATTCACTCTGCCATAGTTATTAATGTACAAAACCCACAAAAAGACAGAATTAAATCTGTTCTAACAGAGACCCTATTGCTAAGGCTACTGCTTTGATACTAGGTCCACTTGAATATCTTGGTTTACAGATTGACAACTGAATGAATTAGGAGGTTGCTAACATGGAAACTTGCCTTCTTTCAGTATCTCACTGTAGCAACCTCATCAGCTGGGGATATTCAAGGTAACAGGGGTTATGTTCAGGCTGAGGGCTACATGACATCTTCAGTAGGAAGCCTTTAATGGCACAAACCTGAGTGACAGGAGATCTTGAGGTGTGTGAACCACACCTCAAGATTTTTATGGATGTAACACAATTTAACTACAAAATTGCCCTAATGTCATCTGTGTGCACAGTGGCCCATGAGAGATTTGAACTCAGAAGAAAAATTATGAGATCTAAGTGAGTAAGGCAAACGGCATTTGGGGGCTATGATATACTCCATGGTCATTACCTAATGACAGAACCCCAACTTCCCTTCCTGAAATAGACTTATGAAAGGACTTTCCGACCTCCTCAATAATTCGTTGGACTCAAAACTTCTGGCGCCCATAAATTACAATCTCCATGTTGCACAAATACACTTTGTGAGGTGGAATGGGACTAAAAAGTCTCTTTTGTAAGAGTACTGTATCTTGGAGTAACATCCCTAAACTGAAGTTAATCAGGTTTATGTGAAAGGAAATTAGGAATTACACCCTCATTGTACAATCCCTTCATTGTATAAGCACTTCTAGAAAGGCACCTTAAAACACTGATTCTGTAAAGAAGTTCACACTTAAGGGTCCAGCAACTGAACAGTCTCATTCCAATATTGGGTCCTAAATCATATGATATTAACAAAATTATTAAAGTGAAACTACTCTAAAGCTACATTTTAAATGATAATGCACTTAAGACCTAGTAAAATATTTACTGTGGTACTTGCAACCACAGATGGGTCTTTTTTGCCATTCATCCAGAAGGAGGAAAAAAAAAAAGTGCCCTGAAATGCAATTGCTCCTCTAAAGGAATTATAAGTTTAAAAAATAATTACACAAAAGATGTTAAGATAAAGTAAAAACTCAAGAAAACAGAAGACTCAAATGTATTTGAAGCATTTGAAGTATTTAGCTGGCCATGAAAATGCAGTTTAGTCTTTTGCACGATGTTTTAAAGCCAGAAAAAAACCTCTCAAGATTTTCAACTCTCATCTTGATATCCAATGCACATACTTAGTTCACGTGTCTTCTGAAGGAAGCAGAACAATTTAAAATGAGATCCAGTCAACTTCTGTGCAAATTTGTAGAACACAATTATTTTTAAGTAAGGTTATATAAATGCAAGTTTTAGTAGTACTATCCATTCATGTCATCTCCCTCCAAATAATTCACTTGGGCCACATCTATCCCCAAAATATTTTCCTGTAATAGGAGTATACTGCACCAACAAAAGCACTCCTGAAGTTTTTGTAATTTATGCGAGAAAAGCTGTACCTCTACCAAACTAGGCAATGTCACAAACCATAATGGAACTAGCTTCAATGGAAAAGCATAGTATTTTTCATAATAGGGTTTGCATGACATGGTCAGGGATCACACCTCACATGATGGGATATGGTACCCCATATGATGATTAGCATAAAATTTACAGTTTACAGTCATAGAAACATTGTAGAAAACTTTGACAAGCTTTAGAGGAGAGAGGAAAAAAAAAAGAGAGAAGCATTCTGTAAGTATTCAAGGGAATGGAAGCATAACTATTGTACATCCTGTGTTCGTAAGAATACATGCTCAGATGATACACAAACCTGATGAAACAAACATATCAGAGACAGAAGTGTACTCCACGGGATTAAGCCATTGTGATGCAGTGCAAGTATTGAATTACAAAGTTAACAACAGCAGAAATAACACGATTTACTGCTTCTACGATTCCAAGAAACCATTCATAACTTAGCGTTAGATGCATATGAAGACGACTTCCAAACTTTTGCGAGCGCCCATGAGGGAAGCAGCCTGATGTTTAACGTACCAGCCCTCCACAGAAGGGGTTAACTGTAGCTTGTGTGCCCTGAAGACTCTTTAATGGCAGTTTTGCAAGGGCGATTTCCATATGGACTAACACGCGTGCAAACTCAACTACGGGAGACCGCCGACCAAACCCCCTGCCCCCGCACCAGCTTCAAAATTAACCTGGAAGCCCAAGGGGAGCAGCAGCCCGGCGCTGCCTTCCCGCCAGCTGCCCGACACGGGGCGCCCCCGACCCGCTGCCTCGGGGTGCCGGCACCGGATTCGGGCTGGGGCGTGTTTAAACCCCAGCCCCCCGGGCTTCGCTGCAAACGCCAGC
>NW_009207860.1:0-394 GCF_000690835.1 Fulmarus glacialis
GGGAGGAGCGGAGGGCTCGTGGCCTCACCTCGTCCCTCTCCCCCTGCAGATGGGTTTCAAGACAATCATGGTGAACTACAACCCCGAGACGGTGAGCACTGACTACGACATGTGCGACCGCCTCTACTTTGATGAGATCTCCTTTGAGGTGAGCGGGGCTGGGGGCCCTGCCTGCCGTGGGGCTGGGGCAGGGGGAGGGCTGCCGTGGCCCCCGTGGCCCTTGTTCCAGTCATCCCGCTGCCCCGTATGGTGCCGCAGGTGGTGATGGACATCTACGAGCTGGAGAACCCTGAGGGCGTGATCCTGTCCATGGGCGGGCAGCTGCCCAACAACATCGCCATGGCCCTGCACCGGCAGGCGTGTCGGCTCCTGGGCCCCTCCCCCACGGCCATTG
>NW_009207860.1:798-1451 GCF_000690835.1 Fulmarus glacialis
GCCCAACAACATCGCCATGGCCCTGCCCCGGCAGCAGTGCCGCATCCTGGGCACCTCCCCAGAGGCCATTGACTCAGCCGAGAACCGCTTCAAGTTCTCCCGCCTGCTCGACTCCATCGGCATCAGCCAGCCCCTCTGGAAGGAGCTCTCCGACATGGAGGTGCGGGGCGTGGGGCGCCGGTGAGGGTGACGGGGCTGCCCGAGGGGGGACCTGCCCTTGGCACGTCCCCTGAGGGTGCCTGCTCTCCTGCAGTCGGCCAAGCACTTCTGCTGCAAGGTGGGGTACCCCTGCGTCGTGCGCCCCTCCTACGTGCTGAGCGGTGCTGCCATGAACGTGGCCTACTCGGACAGTGACCTGGAGAAGTTCCTGAGCAATGCCGTGGCCGTGTCCAAGGAGCAGCCCGTTGTCATCTCCAAGTTCATCCAGGAGGCCAAGGTCCATCCAGGAGGCTGCTCTGGCCCCGGGGTGCCCGTGCTCCCTGGGAGAACCCTGTCCCCCATCCCCGGTGCTGGGCTGTGACCATGTTCCTGCTTGCAGGAGATCGATGTGGACGCAGTGGCCTGCGACGGTGTGGTGGTGGCCATCGCCATATCAGAGCATGTGGAGAATGCTGGGGTGCACTCTGGCGATGCCACGCTGGTGACACCTCCCC
>NW_009207860.1:1470-1908 GCF_000690835.1 Fulmarus glacialis
GGCCATCGTCCATTCTGGCGGGCAGGAGCTGCAGGTCACCGGGCCCGTCAACCTGCAGCTCATCGGCAAGGTACCCCAGCTGGGGGGACCATGCCGGGCCCACACGGTGCTCACGGGAAGACACCCTGCAGCCCAAGATGAGCTTCACAGCGTCCCCCTCTCTCCCAGGATGACCAGCTGAAGGTGATCGAGTGCAATGTCCGCGTCTCCCGCTCCTTTCCTTTTGTCTCCAAGACCCTGGGGGTGGACCTAGTGGCTCTGGCCAGCCAGGTGATCATGGGTGAGGATGTGGAGCCTGTGGGGCTGATGACGGGCACAGGCATCGTTGGCGTCAAGGTGAGTGGGGGCTGCAGGGCCTGGCTGGGGCACGTGACCGGGCGACCCCTGAGCCCCCCCTGCCTCCAGGGGCCCCAGTTCTCCTCCTCCCGCCTGGCGGGG
>NW_009207860.1:1921-2167 GCF_000690835.1 Fulmarus glacialis
TGCCGATGTGGGGTGTGGAGATGACCAGCACAGGCGAGGTGGCCTGCTTTGGGGAGAACCGCTGCGAGGCTTACCTGAAGGCCATGCTCAGCACCGGCTTCAAGATCCCCAAGAAGAACATCCTCCTGACTATCGGCAGCTACAAGGTGCGTGGGGCTGGGCTGGGGGCTAGGGCTCCCCCCTCCGCTCTCTGACTGACCCCGGGGTTGTTGCAGAACAAGAGCGAGCTGCTGCCCACAGTGCGGA
>NW_009207861.1:0-1053 GCF_000690835.1 Fulmarus glacialis
CGGCCGCAGCCCAGCGGCCGGTTGCTTTGACTTGCTCCTCTCGCTCCTCTCTTGCCCCCAGCACCCCTGTATATTTTGCAACGCCTTCAACCCGCATTTTTTTGGGTTGGGTTTTTGTTTGTTTGGGTGTTTGGTTTTTTTTTTTGGGGGGGGGGGGGGTTTTTTTTTTTAAAGGTTTAAAAACAGGCGGGGGGGAAACCCAACCGGCATTTCCCCTTCCAAAGCCATGCAGGAGCTCATAGGAGCTCTCTCCTATCAGCTGGATTTTGCGGGCGTTATGCAGCTTCAGAATATCTGTATAAACCTTAAGCGCGGTTTTCCCCTTGAGTGCTCTTCACACAACAGTGAACTCCCGTTTTCTAGTTCCTGAGATCGGATATTGCAGAATAAAACCCAAACCTTCGTTCCCTCGCTTAAAAAAAAATGAAATCAGCACATATTTGGTTGATGGTTTCCTCCCGGCCTGTTTATTTAATCTGACTGTATGATAGATGGCATCAGATAGTGGCTTTGTACACATTAGGCCATTCTGGATTTTTTTTTTTAATGGATCAACAAACTCAGCGGGGGAAAGCTGGATAAATACAGTGCCGCCCCTTTAAATGAGTGGGGATGTTTTTGAGATGTATTACTATATTAGGTGACATGGAACTTTGCATCTCTCATACCATCACTGCAATGTTGGCCAATAGAAAGCTAAAGTCACCCAAAAACTGCCTAGTCCCTCCTTCCCTTCCCTTATGGTCTGGTCCTACCTGCTTCCAGTGCACAAGTCAAGGCTACTCGCGGGAATGCTATGTGCCCCCTCCGTGAGCCCACGCTCCACCACTGCTCCAGGTTGGCTGCTCCCCACCTACTTTTCCATGACCCTGGGCTGCGGCCGCTGCCCCGCTCTCCTCCGCAATGTTTCCTAGCCCTGTGACAACGACACCCTTCTCGGTCAAGGATATTTTGAACTTGGAACAGCATCAGAGCGGCCTGGCCTCCATGGAGCTCTCCTCGCTGTCCTCCCCCTCCTGCATGCTGGCCACCTTCAAGCAGGAGACGTACAGC
>NW_009207862.1:0-4638 GCF_000690835.1 Fulmarus glacialis
GCTCTGCCATCAGCTCCGGCGCCGCTTGCTCCCTAACGAGTCATTAAAAGGAGTGGTGTCCCAGCCGGGAGTGAACGTACCCTGCAGCCGGCTGCACAGCCCCCGCCGGCCCTTCTCGGCGTGACCAGCACCCGAGGAAGGATCGTCAGGGAACGATGGCACAAGCGTCAACATATTTAGTACGTCGAAAAGTCTAGAGCTGAAGAAAATCACTGAACTGGTTCTCATCCTGCTGTTTAAATCAAGGGCTCCTGGTAAGCCCGTTCCAGCTGAGCCCCGTTCCGTGATGGCCTCCGAAGTAACCAGAACCACCTTGTCCAAGCAGGTTAAAGCTCAAACTGTTGCCAGCGGCCTCCTGCTGTCACATACCCTCGTATCGGGAGTGTCATGTACTTGGAGACCAAAGCCGGGAGGTCTGGGTATGTGCCGAATTCAGTGCCTCAGCTGAGCTTCTGATGAGATCTAAGTACAGAAGACGGGGGCACGGGTACGACTGCCTCCAGAAACAGCCCAACATATGTACGCTGCTGTGTTTTCAGCTGCTGGATTTCCCTTGAAGCTCTTATACGCATGTATTGCGACAAAGCCTACCTCAAGACGCCAGAGCTGTAGAGTGTTGTATTCAGATTTACAAGGGTGGCCTAGTAAAATGCCAAGAATGTGAAACACTGACATTAATTTTGCCTTCCATTGCAAAAACAGCAAATGGGTTAAACATTACTGTATGTGTCAGTTGGATGATCTCTTTAAAGACCTCTCTTTAAAAAAACCTAAAAAACAAAGAGCTTATGGTGGAATACAGAAACAATTTGGTCAGGGCTGTATCAGAATATAATTACTGCGTTTTTCTTGCTTCTTCCAACATATTCACGAGACTTCATATTACTCTTACTTACAAAATGCTTATGTCTGATTTTCTCAGATCAAGATTATTTACATTAATTATCTCTGTAAAGGTTTCCACTGAGACTCTCGGGCTTTTCACTAGTTCCTGCCTCTGATATTTTTATTTTATTGCTCTTAGTTAGCTTTTCTTTTAATTATGGTTTTCTATAGCAGATGGATTTCTTATTCCTTACAGGTTTGCACATTTATATTACTTGTAGTCTTCTTTCGGCAACACATACTAAAGGAGCAATGAGCAGTAAGTGATGGGGAAAGAAAAGACCTTCTGTTACACTCATTAATTCTCTGGTTGAACAGATTCATACATCCAATTTACATGCAAGGACTGAACAGTAACTCTCCTGCTGTCATGGCCAACATGCAAAGCTCAGATTCAAACCAAAAAAAAAAAAAAGGTTTTTGAAGTCCACTGAGTACCATACACATTACTTTCATTGCTTTTTCTCCCAGTTGGTAAAACTGAGGCCGCATACGATCAGCCTGCCCTACCTTTACCGCTGTGTCTCCATTGCTGATTTTTCCTTGCTGTTGTGCTGCAGTGGCAGGGGAGTTTGATCCCTTTCCTCATATGACAGCTAGCATTTTTACTGTGGCATTTAGCACCGCTAGGCTAAGCGATACCTGTGCTTGCGTCATGGTACTTGCTCTCTGGTTGCTGTAGCACTAGTGGATTTGTGGGTTTTTTCAGTCAGCCTGGGGCAGAGAGGACGTTTCAGGCTAACTCACAGTTTTGTGAAGTGAACGTGAAGACTCACCAAGAAGTGAACCATTTAGTCCCCACCTGCAAAGCTGAAGGGTCCAGTCACATAAGTTCTCCTCATCTGAATACCGAATAATGTCAATATATACATGGATAGGACTTTAAGTAGGCTTCATAAATGATTTAGCGCTTGTAATCAATGCCACAGTTACACACAGTAACCCTGTGTAGCCATCGTAGAATAAGCTGATGAGATATACAAATCTAGCCAATTTTTGCCAAATCAAAGCTTGCACGAGCACTTGTGCTACCACAGCTAAGGTATTGGGAACGAGCGGCTAAGGGAAAAGAGAGGAGAGCAAGTCCCCCTGTTTTGGTGGAAACATGGTGGCACTATGTTGAATGTCATTGAGCCATGGCCTGATAGTAAGCATTCCTCTCAACACATTGCACTATAAATTCAGCCACGTCTTACTGTCCCCCTTATTCAGCTTATAAGGGGTCCTGTGTTTCTCCCCCCCACTAGAACCAAAACTTGTTTATTAATTTATTAACATATTTTCTTGGCAGCCATTTCTGTATTTATAACAGACAGTCTGCAGAAAAAAACAGGACTTTATGTATGGATATCAAAAATACACTCATCACTTAAGTAAGGGCATGTGTCTGTAGGTCATTTTTACTTAAACTCACTGTAAATGTTAGCTGATTACTTTGTCCCACATTAATGCATGTAATGTAGACATTAGCTAAGCATTTTCATCTTCTCTGATAAATATTTTAGCTTGAAACAAGTTTAACCATAATGTGGTTCCTCACATAAGCTTTCAAAGCAAAATTTGATGTGACCTGAATCAAGTGTTTCCGATTTAAAACTGAGCTTTTAGGTAGGGAGGTGACTACATAGTCACTTTATCTAGCATATCCTGCAAGTGTAAGTTATATTGCCATCTCATTACCTTGATTAAAAATATAAGACAGGAAAAGGAGGTGTTTTATCTTCATTCTCAGAACTGAGATCTTGCAAAGCAAAAAACTTGCCCGTACTTCAATGTAAAACTAAGTGTCAGTGAAGCTGCAAAGTAGTAATCCCCTGGCATCATTGCAATCTTCAGTCGACCCTTAGAGGAACAGCTTACGCATGAGCTTTGAAACTTCGGTGTGGTTATACAAGCCGCTTTCAGAGAAGTGAACTAGTAATAGACTCAGTTTAGCTATGACCCTGACAAGTCTTTCCTTCTGTCTCTGTTTCTTCCACATATTCTATTAAATCATGTTATTCATAGCATCATGAGACCTTGTTCTGTTACTGTTGGGATACTTTTGTAACACACCTGGCTAATTTACTCTTTCCACTTCTTCACCCTGCCTGTTCTGAGTCTGCACGGCATAAGAACCTTATTAATTATATTACTTTGTAATAACATAACTTCTTTTAAAGATCACATGTCCTCATTGATTCTTGAAAACCTGTCAGGTGCTTTGGATACCAGGCATTATCAACTGGGTAAAGCCCACATAGATCTCAACACGCTGCATCCTTCCCCTAATGCACAGTCGGTGTCAGAAAGGAAACATCTCTCTATACCTTCTTCTCTCATAGCTCTTATGTAGCATCCCGGTCTACTCAGTAGCACTAATAGCATGGAGATGCGAAGCTGTAGATAATCACATTGCATCTTTATTTCTTCATTAGCGCTCTCAACAGTCCAATTTTGATCCATCTGCACACCACTTATTCTTTCTCCCTCTCGTAAAGGATTTCACAGTGTAAACTGAATGGACTACTGGACTGCTGAGATGATTACTTGTTATCTTTCTTTTTTTACTCTTCAATCAGATCCTCATCACTATTGTTTAGATAATTTCAAATCTCTGTAAATACTAATCCTGGCCATCAATATGAGCTGGGCAGTTTTTCCCATTCGTTGAATTCATGCAAGGAAAGAAGGGTGACTTGGGAGAAAAATGGGAACTGAACAATCTGCTTTTCTATCATAAATTTAGCAAAAAACCCACAAATGTTAGAAAACATGACAGGCTGCCTTCTGCAGATGCTAAGGTTGTTTAGGTTGGGGGTGGCAGTGTCCTTGTCAGTTTTTTGTTTACAGCAGGAGCTTAGTACTCCACTACTGGATTTTTTTTAAGTAACAGACTTTACACACATTATTACCTAGTAATAGTGAATGTGGTATTAAAAGCTAAGGTGGGCTGCTCTTAGGGTTATTCAGGGCACCTGAGCACAGAAACAGTGCTCTGAACAATCTAACCTCTCTGGATAGTGCGTGCCAAGAGCTGCACACCTGCCTGAGTGGGACTTTCCCTTGAGCAGGGAACCTCTCTAAATTAGCCAACAGGGAAATGTCAAAGTGGGGATTTTTTGTCAAGGCAAGTTTTTAGCTTCACTTTAGACGCACAGCCAGCCACTTTCACCTCCTGAATCAACAGGCAAGTCACTTCTTTTGAAACTAGAGTGCAGCTTGTTCTTTTTATCAGCGTGCAACTGAAGTGTTAATAGTGCCTTCTTTGTTAGATAATAACACAGTATATAATAAAAAGTGCTTCCAGTGATGAAAGAATGCGTAGCACCCAGGACTCCCATGCCTTGAGTTATACCTGAACACAGCTGAAGATTCACGTGTGTCATGGTTTAACCCCAGCTGGCAACTAAGCCCCACACAGCCACTTGCTCACTCCCTCCCCAGTGGGATGGGGAAGAAAATCGTAAGAGTGAGAAAACTTGTGGGTTAAGATAAAGTTTACACTTTGCAAAAGCTGTGCACGCAATAAAGCAAAACAAGGAATTCAGTCACTCCTTCCCATCAGCAGGCAGGTGTTCAGCCATCTCCAGGAAAGCAGGGCTCCATCACATGTAACGGTGACTTGGGAAGACAAACGCCATCACTCCGAACGTTCCCCCCTTCCTTCTTCTTCCCCCAGCTTTATGTGCTGAGCATGACGTCATATGGTATGGAATCCCCCTTTGGTCAGTGGGGGTCAGCTGCCCCAGCCGTGTCCCCTCCCAACTTCTT
>NW_009207862.1:4771-4977 GCF_000690835.1 Fulmarus glacialis
TAGCTACTGTAAAGAAAATTACCTCTACCCCAGCCAAAACCAGCACAGTGCGTTATTCCTAGTCTGATGACAGTTAGGTAACTCTGATCGCTGCGACACCGTCTCAGGGAGGTGACGTTTGCAGAGGGACACGAACCCAGCCCAGGCACGGATGTCAGCTGGCACGCGACTGCCCGTCCCCCCGGCTGCCGCCCGCTCCGCTCCGC
>NW_009207863.1:0-9651 GCF_000690835.1 Fulmarus glacialis
CCAGGGTTTGCAAATATATCCCGTTTGGTGTGGCGATGGCGATGCGGACCGGTGTCCACTAGAGGTTGTGATGAGACCAGCAAATCCTTCCTGGGGCTGCGGTGCTGGGAGCAGAAATGCAACCCGGGGGGTGCTGAGCATCGGCCTCCTCTGTAGCCCCGTCATCTGCGCTCCCCTTTCTTGTCTTCATGGCGCTGGGCACCTCCAGGCTAGTTGTCACAGCGGACTAGCAAGCCACGGAGACTCACCTGGCTTCGTGGTGAGCACAGCACCACGGGAGAATTTTTCCAGAAAATCAGGTGTGTCCAGGAAGGAAAACGGAGTGTGAACTCAGTGAGGGCTGCAACAAGTGAGCAGTGCGCTCTCGCTGCAATCGGCAGCACCCGAGTGGTATCACCTCCAGCAACGAGATAACAGCATGCAGCCAGCCTGCCAGCGGGCTGTGAGGCCGGAGATAACGGGGAGTGGAATTTGTCTGATGGGGAGGTATCAGAGGCCATAATAAATGTCCCCTCTTCCTCCTCTCCTCCTTGGCAGAAAGAATGAGGAAAGTCTGGATCAGCAGCAAATGAAATTAGTATCTCTCGGCCATATTTTTGCCATTATGAATATATAAAGATGCTATTTAAAGGGTACATTTTGTGGATGTTACAGAGTCACAAATGTTTCCTTCTATAAATTTTTAACTTCTCTTTCAGTGAGGAATTTGATAAAAGTATTTGGGGCTGAAGAGGCACACTCTAGACCAATTAGGCTCAATGTGCTCACTTGGCATACAGAATGCCACACAGAGGTCTTCTAAAAGCAAACCATGTAAAAAGGGAAGTGCAGAACATATCAGTGTATAATCCATCCCTTGTAGCTCTAAGTCAGCTTCTGCTGGGTTCAGAAATTAATAGATCATAAGTCACAGATGAGGCAGCGTGCACAGAGGTGTGGCAGGGCATCGCTGGGTGGGTAATGCGGGCGTTAAAAACGGCTGGTGTGAGAATGGCAAGTCCTGGCAGAGGGCAGGGTTGTTCCTGCGGGTATTCAGGGTCGGAGCCGAGCGCTGTGGTGCTTCATTATCCCATTTTGTACAAACAGGTTTTTGTATGATTAAATAACACGCAGCTTTTGATCTAGACTACAAGCAGCCTCAGAAATCAGTGCATTTTACATCCTCTGTCATTGCAATGAGTACAGCCAGTTCCAGTGGGCTTTGGAAAAAAAAAAAGACTAACCTTCTGTGAGCAATCCAAAAGTTATTTACTTGATGCGATTTTATTTTTCAAATATTTGAAAGTGGTTACTGAACAGTAAAATACGCTCCAAGGAAATCCTGTTACAAAACGCAGGCTATATTTTAATTAGCATAACATGCAGTTACATGGCTGGAACTGGAGCCTGCCAATAAATGTATCTTTTGGGAGTTCAGATAGATGTCTATAGAAAATACAGCATGAGCACTGGCTTTCCAATTTTCCAGGCCATCAGGATGGATTTGCACTCTTGTCAGAGGTATGAAATTGCTGAATTCAGTGGTGAGATAGCTCTGTGTCTTTACCCACTTGACTTGCCAGGCACAGGGTGCTCCGTAAGGCAGGAGCGCGTCCCCGCTTCGGTCCGAGGGACCCAGCAGGTCTGCGGGGGGATCACCCTGCCCGTCTGGGCACCCTGACAAGCGCCCGGCCCTCTGCTCCCCTTCGGAGCTTCAGCAGATCGAGCACCAGGATGAACCACGCCGGTATCGAACACAGGGCATGGGGCCAGCCCTGGGGCTGTTGGCGATGCCCGGCCATTCCCCTTCGTTAGCCGAGCGGCGAACGGGGCCAAAGGCGATGTTTCCAGCAGACTGCGGCTCAGGAGCAGAAACCCCAGGGTGCAGCCGGTGCCAGCACCCACGGCCGTGGGGATGGGGACCTGCCATCCCTCCAGCCATGGCCTCGGGGCAGTGGCGGGGAGGAGCGTGTGTCCCAGGGGGGTTAGGTCTGCTGGGGGCAGAGCAGGCAGGGCTGCAAACAAAAAAGCTCTTCAGAGTCCTTGTGTTGGCCATGCTGGGCCAGGATCGATGTCCCTCAGGACAGGCAGAGCCCAGTGAAGCTGCTTTTACACTGCTGCTTTCAGAGGGAGGTCACACACACGCAGCCACAAGAAAATGCCATGGGACTGCTGCCAAAGAGGCGCAGAAGGGCGGGGAGCCCCACCGCCCGCCCCAGCGGCACCCGCCGTGCAGGAGGCTCATTGTTCCTGCTGCCGACTCGAAGGGAAGAGGTGTTTGGCAAACGACGTGATTCAAAGAGAGACGGAACGATCTTTAACATGTCCTGAGGTAAAAGCACTGGACCCCATGGAGCTGGAGCTCTGTGACCGCAGCTGAAGGTCTGTGCTGCACGCTGCTGCCCGCCGAGATGGAGAGCCAACCGCAGTGTCAGGAGGGCTCTGGGGAGGCTGCAGTGGGGCGAGGGGGGATTTGGCATCACTGACTCAGGTTCCTGCGGTTCAGTTGCAGCTCATAACTGTCTTCCATGGCTTTCCAGAGCCCTTCCCTAAAGGATCTGCTTCACAGGATCGTTTTTCATGCTGATGTGCACGTGAGCGATGCCTAGATCGGGTGCACAGAGGAGACCCGTGTGTTACAGGTGCCTCACTGGCTCTCGCTGCAGCCCCGAGTCCAACTGGGTGTCCGGGTAACTCAGCCTGGATGAAGTGAAGGAGAAGTGCTTTGCAGAAAGCAGCCCTTTTCCACTGAGGTGCTAAGGGAGGGTGCCCTTCATTTCAGAGGACAGGCCGCCAGCTGCCTGTCTGTCTGTCTCGTTTCACAGCTTGTTAACAGACAAGTTGTTAAGGATGTTCTTGCACAGCCCCATGGTGCCGGTCCGCTCTGATCTGCATCCTGCTCCGGTGAAGATCTGCCTGCTGCAGCCTTGCCCCGGCAGGAGAGGAGAGCCCAGGACAGACGGACGTTTGCTCAGGGAGCTCCTGCACCCCCGCCCTGAGCCCACGCCTTTCAGCGGCTCTCCTGAAGAGAGCAGAGCTGCTCGGGCAGGGCAGGCGGCTCGCCCGCTGCCATCCCCCAGAGCAATTGCTCCAGCAACTGCACCGCTGGGAAGATGAAGAGGAGGAATAAATGAACTTCTGATACTTGTGGCGACCCCCTTGTCACTCAGCTCTGTTACCTCTCAGACTTCATCTGTAAGGATTTCAGAAATCAGAGGAGATCCACGGAGCTGGGCAGCTGGAGGAGCCGACCAGAGCCTGGGGTGGAAGAGGCAGAGCCAGGAAAGAGCTGGAGGAAGGCAGGCTCGTTTTTCATAATGGAGAGCGAAGTGGTGTGGGTTTTTAGCAGAGCCTATGGCATAGGCTTGATAGGCAAGTGCAAGCGTTGCTTGTCTTGGACTTGAATCTATAGCCGTGGTCCCTATGGTTGGGGGACGCTTGAGCAGTCACGGCTGGTGCCTGTGTCCTGACACAGCTCGGTGCACCCTGGCAGCCCCGGGACCCCCCAAAAAACGGGGGTGCAGGTGATCAGCAAGCAACTGCCAGGAACCTTAAAAGTTGGGGGCTGCAGCTGGCGCAGGCAGGGAGCAGGGAGCGCTCCTCCTGCGCTACGCCACTATTTCTGGCCCGACGTCTTTCTTAGATGACATGGATGTGGAATAACAAACCCTTTGAAGCGTGTTGCTGTGGGTTAGCATCTCGCCGTTAACGCTGCTGGAGTTTCACTGATTTGTAAAAGCAGGGATCGAGCTGAGTGGCCCAAGCCCCGTCTGCAGCCAGAGCTGCGGGGGAGCGAGCGGGGGGAGCCTGAATTCGGCCCCACCGTCCCCCTGTGTGGGCCATCGTCCCAGGCTGGCCAGGTGCAAGGTGGAGAGGGAGGTGACAGCCCCCCGGCACGGGGGACCCTCCGTTGCAGCGCTCTGTCCCCGCGGTGGCTGGGGGGCTCAGGGCTGTGGGCACACAGAGGTGACGCCGTCCCCAGCCGGGGGACCTCCCCGTGCTGGGGGGGGGCTGTGTTCCCGGGGTGCTGAGACACTGCTTTCCCCTCCGTTCCTTCTTTCACTTGCTAAATTCATGGCCGTGGTGCAGCTGAGGCTGAAGTACTCACAGTGTGAGCAGAGAGCACAGCCCCGACTTAGCCATCTTTTTTGTTTTTCTTTTTTCCTCCTTTTTCTTTCCCTGGGGAAAGGCCAGAAAAGCAGCCGACCAAAAGGGACCTGCGTGCTGCCTGAACCCAGAGCTTTCCTGATGCAAAGCAAGGAAGCTCTGCCTGGATTCCCCAGGTCTGCGCTGTGCTGGGACAAGCACAGATTTGTCCAGATCCTTCTCCCTTTTCCTGACCCCAGTAGAAGGTGTTCAGTCCCTGGAGAGCCCGAGTGACTCCCCCAAGGACAGGGGCTTGGCTCTGCGTCCCCTCTGGCAGGAGTAAGGGGTGCAGAAAGGAAAAGGACATTAGCACCCCAGGACAGATGGCTGCAGCCAGAAGGTACAAGGAAACTTTAAGCAACCGAAAGCCAAGCTCCTGGCAGCAGTGGGGAGGGAACGTATGAGCAGCCTGGCCACTAAACCCAGCTCTGGAGGTGCGATTCCAAATGCAAAGCTTTAGTCTGGAATGGAAATTTGGTGCCAAATGCAAAGGCATCCAAAAATTCAAGTGCAACAGAAGGAATATCTGTGGGACTGATCCCAGAGCAGTGTAATCCGCTCAGCAAAAAGGATTTTCATGTCTCTGTCCGCCTCACTGTCTCACACACTTGTGCATTACGTGCCAAAGCAAGGACCCGCGGCACCAGGAGCCGTGCTCGGGAGAGGCGGCTCTGCAGGGGCGACCCCCGAGAAGGGACAGCAAACCGGGCTGCCGGGGGAGTTTCGGTGACGTGCTTCAGCCCGTCAACAAGAGGACTACTGTGGGGACCTGGCACTGCCATGGGGAGCTGGGGCAGAGCGGGCAGGAGCAGGCAGGAGTGGGCAGGCAGGGCTGGTGGGAGCAGTTCTGCTGCTGGTCCCCTCCGGCGGGGAAGGAGGGGGGATGGCGGAGCCGGCTGGAGGGGTCTCCCACAAGGTTTTGTGGCAGTTGCTGTTGGGCTCGGTGCAGTTCTGTGGGCAACGCAATAAACTGATGAAGATGTTAAATTAGTCCGAGCATCCAGGCACTAATGAAACAGGAATAACGTGGGGGGAGTGAGGGAATGTTCTGGAAACTGGTCAATTTGGAGTGATTTCAGAGCTAGTCAGAATGGCTGAAAATATTTAAAATTCAAGAGAGAATCTCCATCTGACTTTTTAGGGTGGATTAATGGAGCATGTCAACATTTTGTGGATGAGAACCCTCATCTTGGGCAGATGGGTGGCTGGGGGACAATACCGGAGGACATCACTTCTGATACCCCCTCTGCCGCCTTCCCGCAGCCCTGCAGCTCTTCCCCTGACAATCGGGCCGCACAACGACACACAGGAACTGGGCTTTCATTTTCTGATGACGATTTAAATGCAATTTCAGTAAAAATCAGGCTATTCCTGACAGTCCTAAACTTCCATTTGCAAAGATACCAAGTCCCTAAATTGAAAGACTGCTCTCGCGTGAGCCCTAACAGCCTCCCAGAGCTCCCAGCACACCAGCAGCATCCCTGCCTGCAAATACACCTGAGCAGATGTCTGCCCGGACACATCAGCCATCCTTTCCCCCATTGCACAGGATACAAACGAGGGAAGGATTTAAAATAAGACAGGTAGATGGTGCTAACACCATTAAAAACATGATCCAAGCGGTGCTTCGCCATTAGCGGGGCGGGGGGCGCCTGGCTCTGGCAGCCCGGTACCCGGGCTGGCCTGGGGCGGGATGCAACGCCGCGCTCCAGCCCAGAGAGCATCCTTAGAGACCTCAGGCTGTTCCCAACACTGTCAGGGTTTGTCATCTCCGGTGCAGAGGGGACAGATCCTGGGGCAACGCCGCCCAAAGCAGCCGCCCGCCTGCAAAGCCACCCCAAAACCCAGCACCCCGAGACGTGGAAAACCTGCTTTGCAGAGCACCCAGCCGCCGTCAGACAACTTGGTTCCCTTTGCCCCTTATCATCCGTCCAGATTATTCATGCAGCAGTTTTTAAATTGCTGTTGGACACGATATTTACATAAATATGTGAGCCAATGAGGTCTAAAACCCTGGTGAGCTCTAAATGGTGTATTAGGTTTTGGAAAGAGGATTTTATCAATTTACTGAGAGTACAAATCAACAGAGCAGAATTTACAAACCCATCAAAAAGCGAGGTGACAGTTTGGAATTAATCCTCTGCCCGAGGCACACGATGTACCTCCACAAACATCTCCCAGCATAAATATATTTGAGAAATAGTGAAGGAAAATATAACTTCTAATGCCTTTGTACACTGCCAGCGAAACGGCTGCAGCATCATCGGGGAGATGAATGGAGCTAATGTCATTGGGAAGGTGCTGCCGCCTCCCGCTTTATTTTTATCCAAGACTCAGTCCCCAGCCTGCGTTGAAATATTTCAATTTGTCTTTGTGCCAGAATTTCCCCAAAAGAAAATTTCCCCAATAATCTTTCTTCCTCATTCATTCTTTGGAAAAAAAAAAAAAAAGAAAAAAGAAAAAAGAAAAAAAAAAAAAAAAGGATGTAGTTTCTCCGCACACACCGCCGCTGCTCGGAGCAGTGATGGGGGCACGAGAGGTCTGTCAGTGCCCCCGGCTGGGGTGGTGCTGGTGGATGGCTGTGGCTTTGGGACAATAACTGGCACTGGCTGGGGCCGTTCCTGCACTGGTCGGGGCAGGGATTTCCCAGGGCTCGGTGGGCTGCTCCGCGGTCCACAGCCCCTGCCTGGGTCCCCAGGCCGGCAGCAGCACTGCTGTCCTCGGGGGAGCCGAGCTTTCCGGCGTTTGCCGGGCAATGGCGCTGCTCCTTGCATAAGGAAGGAAAACAGGCTTTGGTCTCCTAACGCAGCGCAGCACCCTAAAGGCACAAAGGTTCCTGCTTCTCCTGGGCCCTTTGAACCGCACCTCCCGCGAGAGGCGGCGCAGGATCTGTGCAGCCATCGCCTCTGCGAGGAGCTGGAGCCGCTCTGCCGTAAGGGGTTGAGAGCTGACACTTAGATGAAATCAGTGACGCAATTTCAATTAAAAGCAAACTTTTCAAGCTATCTAATAAAAAAAAAAAAAATATAAAGGCTTCTTTTCAGCTTTTGTTTCCAGTACACAGAGGAGCCCATGCCTGCCAGCAGTGAAATGGCTGTCTTTATTGTGTAGATGACTGTGAAGGACACAGGCTGTGTTCCCATTTAGGAATGCACTGAGGCTTTCTTGGAATTCATTAGGAAAGGTAGGGAGGGAAGGGTGCAGCAAAACAAGAGCCCTTGCAGCTGCAGCCTATCGTTCTCCTGACAGCGACAGGGGAGAATCAGCCTGCTCCCCCAGAGGCAAACCTTTAGTTTTTCCACTGCAAAATGTCTTTTACAACATCTGAATTCAAAAGCATTTTCCATTCCTCTAGCTGGGGCTTATCTAGAGTCTGCAGTGAAAGGCAAGCTGCACCACCAGTAACCCCGCAGCTTGCTCTCCAGCATTGCTGCAGCTGCAGTCCCAGACAGAAGCCACCACGTCTCCTCGCTAGGACCCGTCTGACGTAGCCTGATCGGCTCTGCCAGCTGTCAGCATCTGCGCCCGCCTTCTGCAGCCTTTTGCTGCTCTTGCATATGCCCCAAACCCGCATGGAGCAGAGGTTTCGAGGCTCTGTGTGCCCACCAGCCTGCACCACAGGCAGAGCAAGGGCAGAGCCATTCTGGGGCGTCACCAGCGTGGCGAGGGGCTGGGCAGCGCAGGGCACCGGCTCAGCACCGCTGGCGGAGGCGTGCAGTCTGCGCCCGCCTTCTGCAGCCTTTTGCTGCTCTTGCATATGCCCCAAACCCGCATGGAGCAGAGGTTTCGAGGCTCTGTGTGCCCACCAGCCTGCACCACAGGCAGAGCAAGGGCAGAGCCATTCTGGGGCGTCACCAGCGTGGCGAGGGGCTGGGCAGCGCAGGGCACCGGCTCAGCACCGCTGGCGGAGGCGTGCAGGGACTCTTCCTGGCCCTGCTGCTCCGTTGCCCTCAGCAGCGGCGAGCGTCTGACTAGTTCCCCGGGAGCCAAGCTAAGGCAGAACCAACAGCTCACTCTGCTCACCAGCAGCCCAGCAAACGTCCAACGTTTCCTGCAGGCTCGGACACCGTGCGTGCCTCGGCATTACGCCTGGATCTGGAAAAAATGTGCCAGCCTGAGGAATCAGCAAGATTGCCTGTCTGCAGCCCCAGCATTGCCACGTTGGCTACCCGGGCCGTGAGGAGGCAGCTCTTGCAAACCAGAGAGAGAAAACCAAGGCAGCAGAAATACGAGCGTGCCGATGAGAAGAGGGTGGTGCTGGGCTGTGGGCAGCTCCGGTCCATCGGGCGCTGCCGGGGGAGCAGCTGACGGTGAAAGACGCTGGAGAGACACTCCGTGGTGCAAACCAGCCGGCTCTGCCGGCGGGATGCAACGCAGGGCGACTGCAACTCATTATCACTCATTGGTACATTGTCACCCAACTGCACAAATTGAATTGAGTCATGGCAAATAACGTCTCCTCGAGTGACTCAGATTATCCGAGCAGGCTTCCATGGGCAAGGGCTGTATTTTACCACATCTCTGCTCCGCATGCATCAGACTGGCCTCACAAGCAAAGTCCTTCTTAAATTATACAGCATTGCAGCTTTGGTCAAAACAAGAAGCCTGAATGAATAGCAAAGGCAACAGTCTGCTTAAATTCAGGACTACGAGCCCAGAGTTGGAGTCAACTCTGAAAAGGGTATTCAGCTCTGAAAAATTCCCTCCTAAGCATCCCCAGCACCGTTCTCAGCCACAGTCCGGAACATTCTCTGATGGAAAATACACGTTACAAGTCTATGTTGAACCTGCTGCTGCTCTTCCTGCTCCCATGAAATCAGCTGTTGTGTTTCTCATGAGCCAACAGCCCTAACCCACGGCCTCCTGACTCCAGCTCTGCTCCAGAAGCGCTGCCACAGGCTGCACCGCACCTGGCGGTTTCCGGCGGAGCATCCGCAGCAACAGGCGCAGGATGCAACCATCATTTTGTGGGGAGCAACGCCCAGGGAGATGCTGAGCCATGGGGCGGTTTGCAAGGGGCAGGCAGTGGGGTCTGAGCCTTGGTAGCCCTGCGGCCGCTGCCCCCCCTCTCTGCCAGCTCACAGCGGGACCTGGGGGGACTTCCCTGAACATTTAATATTGCATGTCAAAAAGGCAAGCCTTAAAAATAGATTTTTCTCAGATGTGCCTATTTTAACCATACTACACTGCTATCAAAAGTACATTAAAAATTACGATTACCTTGTAGGAACATAAACAATAGCAGCAGTAGAAAAAAAACCGGACGACACACTGTTTTTTATAATTTGCTGATTCGTTACCTGCTGGGAAGAACAGACTCAGGTACTTTCTCACCGCATTTCCCAATCGGCAGGGTGTGTCAAAAATAATAATATCACCAGGAAACACGCACAAGCGCTAGCAATATGACATCCGTGTTTTACAAGAATATATGAGGAACATCTGACAAAGCCCCCTCTCCACACACTGACTCAAATACCAAAGCTCTTCTGGAGAGGCTTGTCGAGTGCCGCTCCTCCCCGAGCC
>NW_009207863.1:9716-10448 GCF_000690835.1 Fulmarus glacialis
CTTCCCCCGAGGAGCCCCCGGTTCTCCCGCGGCACAGCTGGGTCCAGCCCCGTGCTGCCTGCACCCTGCTTCCCAACGCACCCACCCTGAGATAGGGCTTGTGGTAGAAACAAGCCTCAGGGGCCGGCATTTAAGGGCTTTCTCATTTAACTCAACCCAGCTGTTATTAATGAACAAAACAGGCAATGGTTCACCTATTTGTGTTTTCCGATTTTTCTATTGAAGGAATTCTTAGGGGTGGGGGAAGGTGGTATTGCCAAGTCATTTGAAAGGGAGATGCGTTTCCATGCCCCTTGCCAGCATCCCCTGTACCTGCTCCTGTGGTGAAACACGGCTGAGGGGCAGTGACGTCCCCGCGGGGACACAGCACACCTTGCCCGGGATGCAGAGGGAGAGGTGAGAGCACCCTGAGCCTGGTGGGAGCTGGCTGGAGCCTCCACGCGGGCGCAGGGGAAAATGAGGCACAGGAGCGGGGCTGGAGGGGTGCCCAGGGAGGCTGGGGGGCAGCACCCCCGGGAGTTACTTCCAGCGAGCATCCGCTGCGAGGCACGACGGGAGAGGCAGAGACACCGTGCAGCCGGAGGACCGAGTCCTCTTTGCTTGTTCACGACGCGCTTTCAGCCTTCTGCTTCTCCATTTTGGGGGAATACGGGGGTTTCCTGGGGGTTGGTGGTGCCCGGGCAGTGGCACTGGGAGCGGAGGACCGGGCGCCTCACACCTTGTCAGGCTCGT
>NW_009207863.1:10463-18064 GCF_000690835.1 Fulmarus glacialis
GGCGCGCGCCGCGGCGGCCGTCCCCGCCATTGCCGCCCGAGCAGCCCTCGTGCGCTCTCAACAAAGAGCCTGTCATCTTTGTTCCCAATGTACTTGCACCCCCACAAAGACTATCATTATCCTTTCTGATATAATTAAGATCAATCAAACAGAATAATAGAGCAGAGGTCAAGGAAGGCTGTTACTTCCTCGGGGAACAACGGGCTGCTTTCGTCAGAAATACCAGGGAGCCAGCTTAATTGTTCTAAATTTCAGAGATTATGAACGTGCCTTATAATTGCATGTCCTCCCGCACGGGAGGGAGGAGGGACCCCGAGAGAGGCTTTGTCTCGGAGCGCACTGCCTGGCCCCGAAGAGCTCTCACCCCGCAGGCACTGCACCCCCCGCCCTGGGGGCTGCTGACATGGAGCAGCGCACCTAAATTAGCTTTTTCCAGGGTCTGGTGGGTCACGCCACCACAATATCGGGCTGGTAGGAAACTCTCCGCCCTGTGCCTGCCCAGCCGGGGCTGTACGGGCGCGGAGGGATGCGGAGGGATGCGGAAGGATGCGGAGGTGGCTGGAGCCAGGCAGGGGACCAGGCAGGGCTGGGGGCTGCACCCGGGGGTGAAGGCGCTGCTGCTGCTCGCCATGCAGGAGGACCGTGCCTCTCTTCTGACATCCTGATGGCTAATGAAAATATATTTGCTATCTGTATTAATTAAAATAAAGTGCAGCGGCTCGTCATTAGGCTCTGTGGGAGAAGCTGTACATAGGTTATCATCATCCAGCATGACACAGTGCAGAAATGGAATTAGTTCTGCCAGGCCATCTTTAAAACGCAAATCACTGATGACTGATACAGCTGGCAATTAATTATATAAAAAACAGTGTCACTGAAAACGAAGCGAGGACTGAGAGGAGCACCAGCAGCAGCCCGGCTGCCCTGCAATGATGGACCCGGGGTGGGCTGGCTGCCCGTCCCAGGGTCCAGGGCAGGGCAGGGTGGCAATGCCTGTGCTGGCCCCGAGCTGCTGCTCTGCCTCCAGCAGAATGACTCCATTTTTACTGAGAAAAATTTGAAAAAAAATTTAAAAATTGAATTTTATATTTCTTCAGCCAAATCTTGTCTGAAAACAGGCTCATTTCTGAAAAAGTAAGCCAGTGCAGTGGTGCATCCCGCAGCACGGCGAGGCTGGACACGCGGTGACGTGCCAGGCGCTGCGGCTCCTGTACGGAGCTGAGCAGCGGGCTGTGCCGGCTGACACGAGGGAGCTGCTGTGCTGCCAAACCCGAAATTGTTTGACATAATGAGGATCCGGCAGCTGAAGTGCAGTTTATTACTTTCTTTAGAGGGAAAATACTAAGTAATGGGAGAGGTGACTGGCTGACAAACTGCATCACGTCTGCCTGGCGGTGTTCCGGGCTGTTAAACAGCGTTTGGGAGCAGAGCGTGTCCTGCCCCTCGGCCACGTGCGATTTCGCGCTGTGATCGCTCCGCTTCACCGGGGTGTGCCGGGCCGGCAGCCAGCGTGGGAATGGGGAGCACCGGGCTCTGCCCTGGTTCCTAACAGCCGCCGCAGCACAGACCATCCCCGTAATCGATGGAGTCCAATAACTGTAATAACCACAAACATCAGTAACCCAACACTTTTCCTGCCTTCCTGATTGCTAGCAGCGGGACTGTTCGCAATCTGTCAGGAATCATTAGACGCCAGAGCTACATAATTTCAGAGGAGTACAACAGGGGTCTTTTCAAGGGCACTATGCCGCAGCAGACAGCAGGCAGGCAGGCTTCTGCCTGGCCTCTGTGGGGGGAGAAAATGCAAAGCAAAGCATAGCTTGGAAAAAAGTTTCTCCCCCCAGGGCAGGTCCTTCAGGGAGATGCAGGCTGCAACCATCAGTGGGACATACTGACCCCGACGCCTGGCCCGACAAACCGACCGAGCAGGCAGAGCTGAAACCCCGCTTTGTCCCTGGGGAGGGGGACATTGCGCTGGGCCATGCACGGGGTGGGGGGATGCAAGGGATGAAGACACAGCCTGGGGTACAAGGAAACCCCAGCCCTGTCCCGCTTCCCTCGCCCTGAGCATCTCCAGCTCTGCCCACTTCTCCCCAGTGCATGGTGTGGTCGCTGGGTGCTGCATCCCCGCGGTGGGAAAAGCCCAGTTCGTTAGGCGGGGAGAGCAGAAGATGCCATGTACCACTATGCCAGGCTTCTCCTGCACCGCCCTCATTGCTCCGAGGCACCTCTGTGCCCCGGGAAGATGGCCAGGACCTGGCGGGCTTCAAATCCCTCACTGAGATGCCCCAGGGCATCTTTTGGGGTACTCAGAAAAAAAACAAACTTGCTTTTGGGGTACCCCTGGAAAAATCCACAGGAGGACAGCAGCCACGGGCAGCAGCGGAGCCGGCTGCGTCCTCCCCTGCTGCTACGGGGGCAGGCAGCAATCTGACCCGAGGAGGCTGCCTCTATCTGTTCTTCTCTCAGGAGCTTGGACTAGAGCCACACTGTGATTCCTGTTACATCTTGCGAAAGAAATATAAAGCGTTGCCAAACAGATTTGGCAAAAGGCAGCTCAGCTCTACCCCATGCCTTGCAGTCGATGCAGAATCTGTGCCATCAGAAACCGAATCCCCCGGCTCCCCCAGCCCGAGGAGCGCAGGGCAGTGATGCTGCAGCACGAGCACGGGGCTGTTCTGGTCGCTTGGCTCTCTAACGTTATATTGTCATCTCATATTTCCAATTCTGGAGTGAAAATCAAATCAAACCAAGCCGTGAACACACTCCAGACAGGTAGAACAACAGAAGGAGGTTTTGAACAGTCAGATAGTCCATGGATGTGACTGCCTGGAAGTGAGAGCATGAATGATTTATAGCCAGGCAGAGAAATAGTCATCTATTATAATTAGACTAAACTTTGTCTCTGCAGATGTTTTACGGCTGTGTATCTTGTAATTGTTTCCCAGCCGTCCCCAGACACAGGGAGTTTTAGCTAAACCCAGTGGATGATATCTTGTGCGGTTCTGGTGTCCCCGGTGGGATGCCCAGGCTGTCCCCCCTGGCCTGGCGTGTGTCTTGGTAGGGATGGCAGGGACACGAGCGCAGTGCCCTGCTGGGTTGCAGCCAAGCAGCTGGGTGCTCAGGACCGAGGGATGCAATTCGGAGCCCGCAGCGCTCCCTCAGAGCCCCTGGTTGGCACGGCAAGGGCTGCTCCCTGTGCTTGGGGACATCGGTGCATCGGGGAGAGGAGCTCTCAGGGGCAAAGCCCTTCTGGCCATGGCATACCAACCTCCCCAGCCTACCAGCAGCCCAGGGGGGTCCCAAGCGGCAGGGATCGCCACGACATTGTGGTCGGGGCTGCAGGCGCAGGGGGCTCCTGGCTTGCTCCCTGCAAGCAACATCCTGCCTACAGCAGAGCTGCTGAAGCCTGGGCTGCATCTCTGCCGGGGCTCCTGCATCCCTGCCGGGGCTCCTGAGTCCCCTCCATCACCCAAGAGGCAGCGACAGGGCAGAGCAGCCCTGCCAATGCGTTGGCTCGTGCAGCACAAGCATCGAGAGGCGCTGGCGTGTCTGGGCAGGGGCAAAGCCCAGCACAGCCCAGCCGGGGCAGCAGCCCCTGGGCACAGCACGGGGCACGAGCTGCGTTTCGCGGGGCTGACCTGCTCCCAAAGAGTTAATCGCAGCACTCGCTTCTCAAGATCTGCTCCGCTGCATCTTAACAGTGATGGGAGATTAATTATTTTAGTCTCAGATAGCTGACTAGAATGGGCTTTTTGTATCTAAATATACTCTCTCTTTAGGAACCCATTTAATTTTATACCCTGATATAGACGACTAGGCTGGATGATTGGTTGAGAAAGAAGGAGCTTCTCTTCCCCCGGTTCAATTTGTATCCTGAAAAACTGCCAAAATACTCAATTTCCTCTCCCTGGGCGGGCCCTGAGGAACAAGCATCGCAGTCACGGAGCCCTGGAGAACCACGGGATCGATTTGCCTTCTTTCCTTCATCCTCGTGATGAACCCCTCCAGGGCAGGGACACCTGGGGGGACACAGTGGCAGAGGGCAGGGGAGAGCAGGAGCACAGCAGGTCTCCCCCCGGGCTGTCCATGTTTGGCTGGGGCCAGCCTGGGGGTGCATCTGGCCAAGGTTGGAGGTTTGGCACCGGGGATTTACCAGAAAGACTAGAAAACTCTACAGGAAAATTTCTATTTGCACCTAGTGAGGCTCAGCTTTTAAAAAAATGAATTACTCCTTGAAACCACCCTGCTAATTCATTTCAGAGAGGCCTATCTGCCTGTAACAAGGCAGGGACCATTTCTTTCCTACATTTGAAATTGTAAAAAACTACAGTGAACTCCAATTAACATCTGCATCAAAGTGCCGCTATCTCTAATGGCTTTGCTCCCCTGCTCTGTGGTCCCCACCAGCTCACGTATCTCTGCTGAAATATCGGGATAATTAATCACACCCATCAGCTGGGGAGGCAGCGGCAGCAGTACCAAGCCGGGACAAGTCAGCACGCAACAGGTCGTATCGTTTCCACGCTGTAAATCTCTTGGTTCCTCCATAATTGGATGAGCCTCTTTAATTCCTCTTCCTCGTTAGCTGCTGCTGCTCCTCCTGCAGCCGAGCAGCGACCCGGCTTGTGGGTGCTTGCATCCCTTTGGGAAGGAGCTGGGCATTTCCCAGCGTGGGCTGGGTTCATCCCTGGGGACAGGGGGCTCTGCCAGGGCTGCTCTGTGCTGGGGTGATGCTGGGGGACGAGGGGTGCCAGCGCTCGGGGCACAGCGGGGCTGGGGCATCATGGGGACACAGGGACCCACAGGCAGCAGCTCCAGGAACGAGGGGGAGCATCGGCAGGTACCGCCTGCAGGTGCCCGCGTGGAGCTGGCGTGGCCGAAACAAATGCCTGAGAGTCAAAGTCTCATTGATTCCAGCTCCGCAAAGCAGCACTGGGGAGTAAAATCCATTTTCCTTGTAGCTCGGAGAAGTGTGTAATTTCCAGGCATCTGTCAGGCCGCTGTGGATCGTTAGAGCAGTTACAAGCTTCTCCAGAGCACAGGGTGGGGAGAGGTTTGCAAGTTTAATTCCCGTATTCCTGGCGGTGTCCTTGCTCCTAAGCGAAGCAGCACGGATTCACCACTAAAGCGGGTTTTTACAGAGCATTTCAGTGTCGGAATATTACCCCTGCCTGCAAGCAGTCCCTGCTGCGGAACCCGAACCTGCCACTCCCACCCGTGACCAGAAACCCCTTGCCCACAGCCACTCCACGGGGCTTTTCCACCTGTCTCAGCCCAGAGCTGGGGCCAAGCGTGGGCATGGGCCGCTGCCACCGGGGACCGTGTCCCAGCTGGGTGTCCCCTGCCGACGCAGCAGGTCCCCGAGCACCTCACCAAGCCCCGCTCCGGCCGCGGGCAGCAGGCGCTGGTGAAAGGCCTTTCCTCTTCTCTGCCTTTACCGACAAAGGCAGGTTTGCTGCTGGGCGAGGAGCCGCGGCCGGGTGGGCAGCGGGAGGAGAGCCCGGTCCTTCCCGGCCACGGCTCCTGGGGCTGGGCCCAGCTGCCAGCATCCTCACCCGGTAATGAGGGGTTTCCATGGCAACCTTATTTGAGCGTCGTTGCTGGTGACACAGATGTAAATTTTAAAATGAAATATTCAGACCACAGTCCTATGAGCATAGATAAACCCCTGCACATGGCCAATTTAACAGCATGTTAAAGCAGTTTGGAAACTCCCCAGGGCCACAGGAGTCCCTGTGGCATTAGGAAATTCGTGAAAACGGAAGGAAAAGCACCCTGACCCCATCCCACCCTGGGAGCCCCAGCGCCCAGCCTGAGCCCGGCACAGAGCCCAGCGCGGCCCCGAGCTCCAGGGCAGGATCAAATCAAGGAAAGGTGCTAGTTACAGCCCGGGCTGCAGAAGATGCGGCACTCGGGCACCGCACAGGAGGGACGTCCAGATGCCCACAGGCATGGGACACAGATGGGTCCTGAAGATCCTCGACCGCTGCTGCAGCCTCCTCCCAAGCAAAGCCTGAGCATCTCTTCTGAATTATCTGCCTATTAATTGCTCTTTGGGTCAGCTATGGTGAAGACATGCTGGCCGGCTCCATCCACCGCAGCCAGCTGGGGAGCCCCACACCCCCCACTGCACCCCAGGGCACCCCCCTGCACCCCAGCGCTTATTTTCAAGAGCCACCAGCTTCGCACAAGCACTGGGAATTGCTGCAGAGCGCTCTTACTGCCCTTGAACGCACAACGTCCACATCTTCCCGGCGAGCGGGACTGAGCACTGGAGTCTTGGGGCTCCCTCGCCCCCGGGCTGTCGCCCCCACGGAGCAGAAGGGCCTGAGGACGGGCACCGCTCCTGCGTCCCTTGTGCCATGCTGGGCACCAAACCGTAGGAAAATTATTTTCTATTTTCTCCGACTGCAGTGCGAACGTTTGGATGAAAGCCATTGACGAGCCTTCCCGCTCCTGCCTCCCCAGGTGGCACAAAATAGCCTTTACGCAGGAGAGCGGCTCAGAAACGCCCGGTGCGACGGGCGGATACTGCTCTGGCTGCGTTTATCTGTGCTCCCACATGGATGACTCACCGATGATCAGATTGCTACTATTTTATTTGCTTATAGGTTGAACTGTCAGGATGCTCTTGAGGAAAACTTTTTTCCCATTGGAAAAAACTTAATTTGCTGAAATTGTAACCGCAGGAAAGAGCATGTTTCAAATCTCCTGTTTGGAGACAGGCGGCCATCGAGTCTGTATCGGTCTGTTTTGACATTTTGAAAATGAAAGACTGTTTCGATACAGGTTTTTCTGCTCTTCAAGATTTAAGGCAAAAATCTTTTAAAATCTGAAACCAAACCAAAGCATTTCCAATCCATCACACCGGAGTGTTTTGGCGGACCCAACCTGCTTTTTTCAGATCCTTGGTTCACACTCGAACCCTCTGTATTTTTCTCCCTGACGGTGAAATCTGTATGGCGCGTGCTGGAGCCCGGCGCGGGAGAGGGGTCCCAGGAGAGCACGACGTGCACGGTGCCCCCCCCACCCTTGCACCACGCAGCCCTCCATCGATGCGGGGTTGCATCAGAGACCGGCCTCAACACCCCTCTTTTATCCGAGACCTGGATCAGCCCTGTATGAACTCGCAGAAGGAATTTTTGGATTTAATTAGCAATGCACGCCTTCCTGAGCTGCCGCGGTGTGCAGAGGGCCAGGCTGGAGGGCAGCGGGAGAGCTGGGGCAGGAGCTCTGCATGCCCGCCAGCCTGGCAGCACGGGCAGCAGCGCAGGCAGCACCGCCTCTGCTGCCAGCCCCAGCCCTGCACACCCCTGCCTCTGCCTGCAGGCAGAAATCAAGCTCTCCCGGCCAGGCACTGCTGCCTTCGGGCGCTTACGCTGCGGCAGGCGCAGCAGCCCTGTGCAAGAGTTCACATCACCCCGTGCACGCGTGAGCCGGTTTCTCCCATTGCGGCAAGTGGCAGCGCCTGGCGACCCTGCTTCATCGTCCTGGTGGTAGTTGGTAATTCTGGGGGTTCAGCCTGCTCCTTTGTCTGCTCGCACGCCGTCACGGGCTTTAGATCACCTCTCTGCCTGCATGCACTGCAGGCTTCGAGG
>NW_009207864.1:0-305 GCF_000690835.1 Fulmarus glacialis
GAGAGCTCGCCAATGCGCTGCCGAGTGAGCCGGCAGTGCTCACCGGCACACCGCTGCGTGCCGGGAACTGCTACCGGGGACACTTGCACGTGTATACATGCAGTGCAGGTGGATGGACACACACCCTGACACCACCTGCACCTTGCAGTGCACGACACACTGTGCATACATCAGCGTCCCCCATACACACATGAACCTCTGCAAATGCCCCCATCTGAATGCATGTGCACCCCTCACATGCATGCACACCCTGCACACGTATATATGTGCCCTACACACAGCCATACATCACATACACACCACAC
>NW_009207864.1:472-941 GCF_000690835.1 Fulmarus glacialis
CCCACACCCCCCACACACACCCCCCCCATCCATGCATAGCCCACCCAGACCCCATGCCATGGATTCCCCCCCCCATGCCCCATGTGCACACCCACCACACATGCAAACCCCCCATGTGCCCACACACCCCATCACCCCACTTGTCCCCCTGCCCCACGGGTCAGTTCAGGTTCGCGTGTGCCTGCACACCGCATGGGGACATGGACACGTGGCACACTTCCATGGACACCCCCAGACCGCACATCTCCACTCTCCTGTATGTCCCCCATGCACACTGACCCCCACCTGGCTGCTCCCCCCAGGGTTGTCCCAGCGTGGGGCTAGTGAGGTGCTGTGGCATGCCAGCCACCTGGACTCATCCTCCACCCACGTGGCCTCCACCCACGCAGCCACGCTGCCCTGGGCTGGGCCATGGCCCAGCAAAGCCACCGCACACATCAGCACCGACATGGTCCAGTGGGAGGGCAGC
>NW_009207864.1:1157-1531 GCF_000690835.1 Fulmarus glacialis
TGGGCAGGGGGCTGCCGGGAGACCCTGGCCACCCCCTCCTTGGCGGGGGCAGGAGGTAGGGGAGGTGGCAGAGCCAGGGCAGGTGGCAGAGCTGGGTTGCTGGAGTGGGGCTGGAGGCAGGGAGCATCCTCACCCCGTGCTAACCCCACCAGGCACCCGGTGCCCCCTCCCTCCACACCCTATCTCCATGGCCTCTCCAGCACCCAGTGCCACCAGCCAAGCACTTCCTATGCGCCCGAGGCCTCAGCGGCAGCTACGTTTGCAAGTGCTGGGCCATCCCTGGTGCCGGGGGGTGACACTCCCAGCATGCCTGGATGGGGACATGGGGCAGTGCAGGTGGCCGCGAGCAGGGGCCGGGGCCAGGGCGGGCTGGC
>NW_009207864.1:1618-1972 GCF_000690835.1 Fulmarus glacialis
ATCCAGTGCCCAGCGTCAGGGCGTTGTGGCCCGGAGCGGTGGCAGAGGATAGAAGGCAACTCCCCAGGCTGCTTGGGGCAAAGAGGACAAGATGGCTCCCCACGGAATGCAGGACACCCAGCACCGAAGCTTTCCCAGGGCAGGGCAGGAGCGTTTGTCCTGCGCTGCTGCGGTCTGGGGTGGGAAACCCAGGACCAGGGCAGGAGAGGGCACTCTGGAGGGTCCGCACGGGGACAGGCACCCATTGCCTTGCACAGAGCTGTGTGCGGCCGCTGGAGCCAGCACACGTTGCCAACACGGCCAGGCGCGGGTGAAGGTTTTGGCAGCAGAGGTGCCGGTGACTCAGAGCTGGGA
>NW_009207865.1:0-7355 GCF_000690835.1 Fulmarus glacialis
AGGTCCCTCTGGATGGCATCCTGTCCCTATGGTGACAGTAAACCATAATCTATGGTTGATTGCCATTAACTTTTAACAGGGAGTTGTTGGCTTGGGAGTTGGAACCATACCTAGCATAGCTTTTACTGACTATTCAGGATTTTGGCAGTGATTATTTGCTAGTCAACAAAAGATCCACCTGAAATCAAATAATGTTAATTGGCCTATTGCTATGATGCTAAAAAATATATTAAATATTACAAAAATTATATTCTTGAGAGCTGCCAAGTAGTTGTAACTCCTACAGAAACTATTGTGTTTGGGGTATTTGTCTGGTTTCAAGATTGTAGCTTGATAAAGCAAGAATGTACAAAAAAATCAAAACATAAAATGCAGCTCTAGAAGAACGCACGCAATAAGACTCCCTGCAGCTTGACAGCTTGTAATGCAAAGGAGCGATAAAAGTTCATTCCAATACAAGCTATGAAAGTAACGAAAAACAAGATAAACAATGTTATTTTCAAGTACATTGTAAGAACTAATTTCTGAGCTACTCAAAAATACTTGTTCCCAAGAAAATGTAAATTCAACATGTTAAAACCAAAATATAATTTCACTGGAAATTTTTAAAAAGAAAACCACTGTGTGAAATATTAATTACAATACTAAATTTATCTTTATTCTGATGATCCCCTTTGAGTGAAATTCTTGCAGATTTTAAAGGTTAAGTAGGTAAAGACTGATTCTGGATTATGTACAAACTGATTTTAAAGGACTGCTTATGAAAACTTGAGCAGATGACTAATGTCAGGGAATAATTTTGTCCTTGAAAGAAAATTACTTGCAGGCACCTCACCCTAAAATTTCCTAAAAGTGACACACTAGTATTTTCATAATGGCCATAATAACTAAACAGTTTTAAAAGCTTGATTATTTAATAAAAAAGTAACTACTGTTTGTTAACGAATTAAATAAAAATGTGTTTAGAATATAAAAAAGTTACTGTTATTTTCATTTATTTTGTCTGGTAAAATCCAATGATTTGTGCTCCCTCTACTGGCAGTTAAGCAGCAATACTTTATAACAAAAACTGGCTGCTAAAGATAACGGGCACACAAAATAATTATACACAGAAGGATTTGTAGTACATTAACTTTCGGACGAAGAGCAGGTGCACCAGAGTACAGTCACAACACAGAAAAATCTTCTCTAGTTAGAGAAGCAAAATACTAGCCTGGGGAGAAATATGATCTCTTTCCAAATATTCTAAAATGAGAATTAAAAAGTCTTTTCTTAAAAACAGGGAATTGCAAACCCCTTTCAGGTCACCTGGTGACCTGAAAACCCCTTCTTCTGGTATTCACAAATCCTGTACACATTTTGTGCAATACCATTTTGTTCCTACCCATTAAAGTTAAAAGTACAAATACATATGAGGGGCAATCAGATAATTTTTAACAAAACATGATATGCAAAAAAGTTTAATACAGACTGAAGAATATCTCTGAATACTGTTTTTACTCTACCAACAAGCATAAACAAATTCTGTCATGTTTTCAGGAAAGAGTCAAAAAGGGAAAAGAAGAGAAGTAGTACAAGCAGTCAAAATGGTATATGATGCTACTGGCTCGGAACTCAATGATTTAAGACCTACATTTCTTATTTAAGATTACAGTGAACAAAAGACCTCCCAGAAATCAAACCTGAGATTAACTCTGATCATTAGTAGATCATAAAGGCAAGAGGTGAGCAAAGGGAGGAAAAAATATGAACTAATTGCAGGGCATTTTGACTATCCAGACATTTATTGCACAAATACAGAAAACAAGTACTCTGTGAAAACTACACATAATCCTGAATCTATTTCTTACTGACAATTTGGAATTGATTTCCTTTCATGAACACATTTATGAATCAGAAAGTACTGCTCCAACTGACTGATACAAGGTAAATAACTTACTCCTGGATGTGTGAACAGCAAAGAAAATGGGACACCTAGAAGACAGTTACAGGAATTAAACAATCGGTTCCCATGCTGCTGAGAAACACCAAAAAAAAAAAAACAAACCAACCCAACCCAATGATATTAGCTACAGCTGTAGATCAGTAGCTATTCTCATGTTATATACAAGTACAACTGTTGGAAACAAGCCGTTTACACACGAGATATCTTACTCTGAAATTACATTTGCAATTAGATTACAAGTTCTGGAAGTCCTAGGCTTTTGCCCTACAGAAGATCAGATGAGACAATAACAATGATCTCTCTAGATTTAAAACATAAATATGGATCTTTATCTGACTCTTACATGAAAGTGCCATGGACAAGGGACTCACGGTGCTTTCTTCTGACATCGCTGTATCCTCAGGTCCAACCCTAATTTATATTTTAGGTTTTGAATTTCAAAAATTCCAGTCAACAAAGCATAGCTGTTTACATAGTCCTTGTTCCAAGCTCAGCCTTGATTTTTCCTTAGTGCTATCACTTCTTATTTTTCTTCCATAACAACTTTAATATGCTATTGAAGCCTAAGAAACACCATGTAAGGAAAATGTACAGCCCTATAGTTTTGTTTGTGTGTAGAGAAGATACCACTTTTGCCTCTGAATTACAGGTATCTCAGCATGCTATGAAGTTACTGTAAATCTGTCAAGTACATTTTAATTTGCTCAGGTTTTTTCATAGGCAAAAATTTGGAACAACTATGGCATCCACTATGTAGAAATCAAGGTTGCTAAATAAGTGAGCAATCCATGGCACTCAGAACTTCATGTGGATTCTACGCTCTAGGTATCAAGACTGCTATAAAGCTGTTTTTGCAATGGTAGGTAATCTTGAAGCAACATTACAAGTGACTTTTGCTCTCCCTTTTTTTTTTTTTTTGTGCATCATGCCTTAGCTCTCTGCTGAAATACAGTCCAAAATCTTGTTTGCTAAAAATTATGAGAAAATGGCACAAATGTATTGTACAATTTTTTTAGATAAAAGCCTAGTAAATATCCACTAAAGCCTACTAAATATCTAAGGACAGAACACTGTTCCAATTTTTCAGAAAAAAAATCTGAAAAAAAAAAAAAAAAAAGACCATAGCAATGTTGAAAACCTTGTAAACATTCCACATTATGATTTTTTTAACAATATGGGTAACTTTCAGACACTACATGTTTTAAAATATATCTGCATCCATGATCATAGTAAAAAAAATATACTTTAGCACATATCTACAGACATATACCCTTGGCACTCTATTTAGAGAGTTTTAAACATGACAGAACTCTAAATCAAAGCAAATCAGTCTCTAAATCTAAGAAGCATCTCAACCAACGACTTGAAAATTCTTTGGCAGTTGAAACTGAAATAGACAGCTGTTCTCTTTATTTCTGCTGTGTTCTCCTTCAGTAAGGAACTCTGTCTTCTTTACACACACAGCTGATGTTACATAAGGATGTAAAAAAACATCTGCTTTGTCTCTCTGAAAGGCTGGTTTTAATCTTTTTGTTTTAAAGAAGTGGGGTAACAAGTCACTATGAACTCTATAGTTAACATAGATGCTAGAAATGGCAATTCTAGCACGGCAACCAGCCGTCTCTCTAAGTGAATAAACACTCTTCAGTAATCTATACCCTGCAATAAAACATAAGCTCTTAAGAGCTTTTCCTGAAATGGCACCTATTAGCATCTAAAAACTACAACAGATACTAATGACAGTAACAAGCATGAGCAGAGGTGCCTTTGATTGCTGTATTTGCAACTTTTTCCTACCATAGTTCTCTGATCAACTCAGTTTTCAGGACTAGTGAGAAAAGGGGACATGCTAATACAAAGCATGTGAGTTATGCACACAGTGCTTGATTGTATTCCACAAGTCTTTAATGTTCTTGTTGGGGAGGGTGGGGTGAAGGTTTCTGCTACAAGTAGAGCACCTTGAGGAAGGTTGTTTGTTCACTTCTCTTCCTTCAAATTAATATTTAAATTACTTCTCTAGTTACTTTATATTCTCCAGTAAGGCTTTGTAGATGCATTTTGTTTCATTTAATTTTGTTTTTCTCTCCTCAATAGGAAGTCTCAACTCATCCTTTATTATATTTAAGCCAGCCCAAGTCATTACAATTCTATGCATAGATTTCCATTTATTTTGTATGGAGATCAACTATAGACTATAGCTATTAATATGCAATAATGAAGCGTAACAATTTTGTTATACTTAGTTAAAATTCTATTTATAATCTAATACCACTAAGGACTTGAGGCAGGAATTAAGCTGATGTTCAGCTCAAGCAGATAAACTGGTCACCTGCTGGGCTAATTTTTTTGCTTAATCATTAATTAACATTACCCTAATTATTTGTTTTACGGGCATTTTAATAAACTCCATTGAGTAAAAGTCCGTGATCTGCCATAGATTCAATGCACCATGTCTACTGCTCAATGGCTTCTATAGATGTCACAAGATTTTATGCTTACACAATTAATCTACTTCATGACTTACTTGCAAAGCTTTAGCATAAGAAGAGTTCAGGGGGCATGGTTACCTTTAGATCATTAGGTTCATTAGCTCACCACTGATACTGTTTCCTTATTTGTAAGTACTAAAGTCCTTTCTCAGTTACCATAGGCATTTGTAACTCCCTTTAACTTCCATCACTGTAATTTATTTATGTATAACAATTGAGTAGAATACCAGCTTTTAAAAAGAATAGTAAAACTATTGTGACAAGTTCCTGAACAGACGTACTTACACTTGATGAAGATAATTATTACAGCCATACAGTGTTGATACAGTTCGTGTTTCTGTTGCATAAACACCAATAAGCGTAGTAAGTTTCTGTAAGTCCAACAAAGGGCCATGAAGATGATTAAGTTCCCGGAGCACCTCTCTTGTAAGCACAGGCTGAGAGAGCTGGGACTGTTCAGCCTGGAGAAGAGAAGTCTCGGGTAGGATCTTATCAATGTGTATAAATATCTGAAGAGGTAGTGCAAAGTAGATGGAGCCAAGCTCTTTTCAGTGGTGCCCAGTGACAGGTCACAAACTGAAACACAGGAGGTTCCATCTGAACATAAAGAAAAGTTTATTTTACTGTGACGGTGAGTGAGCACTGAAACAGGTTGCCCAGGGATGTTGTGCAGTTGCCACCCTCGGAGATCTTAAAAATTCATCTGCACATGGTCCTGGGCAACCTGCTGTAGGTGAACCTATTGGGGATATCGGACCAGATGACCTCCAAATGTCTTTTCCAATCTCAACCATTCTGTGATCCTTTGAACAAAGCATACAGTCTAGCCTCAGGCTGAGTTTAAAACTGCTTACCTCTGTGCAAATTATTTTATCTGAAATTAAAATTTATCCAGAAAAAACTTAGTAACCTTAGAACTACCTGTGCTTACTGTTTTGTACAAAAGTAAGACTGTGGAAATTAATGTTTTCTCCTGGCTTACCTTTTGGAGTGGTACAAGCTGGGCACTGACTGGCTGGTGAACAGTTCTTTTGACAAAGACCTAAGGGACCTAGTGGACAGCAAGCTAGGTTTGACTTAGCAGTGTACCTGGGCAGCAAGGAAAGATAAAACATACTTACCTGTATCAGCAGGAATACCCACTAGATTAAGAGAATCAATCTACTGATTGCTTATTCCTCTTCATTCAGCATTCACTAGTCAACATCTGGAATACTTCCAGCTTGGGGCTCCCAAGTAAAAGAAAGATGTTGATAGTCTTGAAGAAAGTCCCTCACAGGGCCAGGAGCATGGTCAGGGTCTGGAGCACATCCCACATGAGAAGAGGTTGAGAAAACTGGGCTTGTTCAGCATGGACAGTTTCTGGCAGATGTGGTAGAACTCATAGCAGTCTCCAATACTTAAGAGGAAATTATTGAAAATACAGAGGCAGGCTGTTTAAGGAGGTACATAGAGAGAAGAAACAATGGTCATAAGGTGAAACAAGAGACGTTCTGACCTGATATTAGGAAAAAAATATATTCACAATGAAAACAGTTGAGCAGTGGAACAGGTTGCCTAAAGGAATTGTCATTCTCTGTCCTAGGAGGTTTTCAAGACCCAAAAGCATAAAGCTTTAAGCAACCTGGACTTAATTAATAGTTAATGCTGCTTTGAGCAGAAGGTTGGACTAGAGATCTCCTGAGGTCCCTTTCAACCTGAAGTATTCTATGTAATCTGTAGTCGTTTGAATAAAGACAACTTAGGTTAGAATGCAGTAGATATGATGAATGAGACAAGAGCATGTACTGAAAGGAGAGACAGAGTTATTTTTAATCTACCACACAGTGATAGCAAAGTTGGATGAATGGTGCAACATATTTTTCAATGAGAATGTCATTACTAAGTCCTTTATTTTTCTAGTAGTTAATTAAGAATTAATATCTGCTCTCAGAATATAATGGTTCAACCCCTTTCAACTGTGAATTAGAATAATTTCAGAGAAAAAGTTATTCACCCCTTGGAATCTGCAGACTGCTGGGTTTTTTTTCCTTTTTCTTTATTTTTTTCTTAAAGTGTATCTAACCATAGCCGAACTTTTAAGATCTTTCACAGATAACTTTTTTGGCTATCACTGCATAATATGTAATTTCAGTTTGTTGCAACAGCAATTTCCAGCCTTGGGAAGATATGATTCTAAAAGTATGACTTTTCAAACTGCAGATTACAGAAATATAAGCAGTCACCAAGAGTTTGTTTCAGTTCTGAGGGCAAAATAGGCCTCCTGGTTATATTTCGAAGCAAAGTTTTCAAATTGATATTACTATGTCTTTCTCTATACTACTATTCCATATACAAGTAGCGGCACTCTGGGTAACCACAGTCATCCACTTTATGTGGATGTGTTTCTCTTTCATTCAGTCCTTTATAGAGGACAACATGGTGTCTAATGACTCCTGAACAAATATAGACTTTGAATAATAGAGTCAGGAATTTGGGTTACTTTATAAAGAAATTACTGTAGAGAAGTTCTCAGACCCTGTAAAAGGTCAATATGTTACTTAAAAACTCCAGAGATCACTCTTCGGGAAACAGGTAAGGACTGCTGATCATCATTTGAGTAGATACTTGCTAATAAGTTTTTCAGCAGAATATGTAGAAAAATCTATAGATTACAAGCACTTAAGAGCAGTCTCTAGTAAAAGTTATTTTATGTCTTTAGCAAGTGCATTTTTTTCTTCCTCTAAATATAAGAAAAATTATTTCCTTGTTACATCAGCTCACCTTCTTGTTTGTTTCTACAGCTTATAGGTTTTCAGTGCTGGAATTCACCTTATTATACTTCTGCCTTGTACAAAAAGTGCAAAATTTTCTTAAAGAAAAAAATTTTCTTAAAGAGATCTACACGGCACTGGGCTTGCTGGGGACAGACGGAGTTCAGC
>NW_009207866.1:0-1748 GCF_000690835.1 Fulmarus glacialis
CCCCAGAGCCATGAACCCAAGCCCCTGCCGTGGGCACCTTGTGCCTCCGCGAAACCTGTCCTGCTCCTGGAAACCTCTTCCAGCTCCCACATTTTTTGTCTTCTCCACCTGGATGGGGATGAGTATGAACTGCAGCTCCAAGGTCTCTTGTTGCTGCAACCCCCCCCTGCCCTGTCCCCTCCATCTGGGTTTCTCCCACCGTCAGGGGTGGGCTGTAGGCTTCAGAGTTAACAGTCCCCAGAGAGCTCTTCTCTCTCTCTTCCCTTCCTGCCCCAACCCCAAATCTGGGACAGACTGTCCTCTTTGTCCATTTTAGGCCCAAATTTGCTCAAGTCTCAGCATCCCGCCCAGTCCCCCTGGGACAATGAAGCTGTCCCCACAGTCCCCCATGGCGGACAACATGGTCCCCAGACAATGGAGAAGCGCCAGCAGCCACCACGGGTCAGAGCAACCGAGGTCCCCTCCTGCCCCCCAGGAGAACAATGGGGACATCTCCACCCTCCGGAAAACAATAGGAGCAGCCGGTAGCCAGAGCCCGGCCACATCTGGCCTCTTGCGTGCCAGGGGCATGTGTCCTCCGTCCTCCCCTTGGCCTTGTGGTATTTGGGGTACGGGTCCATCACGGCTGATCCAGGACTGCTGGGATGCAGGGACCTTCCCAACCCCCTCTTTTTGTTGTCCCCTTGGCCACCTTCTCATGCCAGCCCTGAGCGGCATCTTCTGCCTGTGTCATCTTGGGTTGGTCCATTTCCTCTGGGACACCAGAATGGAGAGATCGCCCCCAAAAAGCCGCTCCAGCCCATCCAGCTGCATCTACCTGTGCGTTTCCCACGAAAAATGCATTTCCCCTCCCTCTGACTATCCACCCTCAACCTGGATGAAATCCCAGCTGCCACCAGGAGAGGAAAGATGTCACCTCCAGGGACCTTTCTCTCTTCTCCAAGGGGACAGTCTGGGATGGAGCAATGACCAAGACACACCTCCGTCCCAGTACAGAACCATGACACGGAGCTGCACAGTGGCAACCTCCACTCCCAGCCCAGACACAGCCTGAACCCAAATCTTCATTATTTTTTAGCAGTTCACCCCATAAGAACGTGTATCTCCGTGTCCATCCTCCTATCCATCTGCGTATCCATCCATCCATCCATCCAAAGCCCTACACGTGCTCGTACACGTCTGCAGCACATCCACATGCAAACATACGCCCACAGATACACATGCATGTAAATTTGCACATGCAAACACACATGTGCATAAACACACGTGGTCCGTAGAGATGCATGACGGGATGATCACCCAGATGTGTCTGCGATGGGATGGGTCGGACTGGGGCGACGAGAAGCGGCGTTTCTTCCAGGAGGGTTTTTCTGCAAAACTTTGGTGTATCTCTGGGCCGGATCCTGCCCTTACTCAGCACCACCCGTGGGGGGGTCCAGCTGGCTTGTGGCCTCTCCTTGCCTTGGGGTTTGAGGGAAACGGCAAGCTGAGAGGTGTCATGGGGGAACCCCGGGATTTGGGGGAGTCGGCAGGAGGCTGGGGAGGCAAAGCGGGTCCTCCCGGCTCTAATTAAGTGCGATGAACATGTTAATTGAGCGTTATGGTGTGCTAATGGACTTGGGGTACGGGGAGGGGAGGAGTGGGGGAGCCGGGATTGTGGATGTCTGGCATAGATTTTGCACTTTAATTAATGGAAAAGATGCTCTGGGCGATGCTTTTAAACCGACACTGAAACCCAGACGCTCTGA
>NW_009207867.1:0-978 GCF_000690835.1 Fulmarus glacialis
CCGGGACCCGCAGCTTGGGCGTCCTGCTCCTCTCACCAGCTCCTCACCGGCTCTCTGAGCCCCGAGACCTGACTCAGTTGTAGCGTAGCTGTTGCCTCCTCGGAGAAGCAAAAGAAGTTATTTTCATGAGCTCGTTTGTTTGTGTGTTCTTCCCGATGAGATGTGAGGCAGATGCATCACGTTTTCCTTGCTGCTAGCCCGTAGTGCTGTAGTTGCTCCTGCGCTCAAAGGGGAGTAAAGCGGGATCTTGATTTTTGTGTTGCTTCCAAGGTCAGCCGCGACGCCGTCGTCCAGCGGTGCGCTGCCCCTGCCTCGGGAAGCCCGTGCATCTGGCCAGGGCAGGATTTGCTCAAACCCTTCCGCATCATCCCTTGCTTAAAAACTAGCCTTTCCGTTTAATCTAATGCCACTTGATTTTTAAAGCTGTGATTTTTAATTTGACAGTGTTCCTTGCCAGTCCCAGCAGGAAATATGTTTGGGACCAGTTGGGAAACAGAGGAAAAAAAATTACCAGAAGGTTTTTTCACTTCTTTGATCTATCTTTTTTATTATTTTTTTTTTTTTTAACAGAAAGCGCAGCAAGAGAATGAGTAGTCTCCTGCAATCTGTTTGCTGCGCTCTGGGTATTAGAGGGTGACACCAGCTGGGCTGGAAAAAAATCTTAAAAAAGAATAATCCCAAACCCACATTAGCAATTAAACACGTCACTCACTGAATCAATTTCCCCTCTTTTTCTCTTTCTTTCTTTTTTTTGTTTCTCTTTCATTTTATTTCTGAATTCTGGTCTGAGGCCGTGCTAGCCGGGGGTTGTTCGTCAGAAGATGCTGAGTTATTTTATATTCCGCTCAGGCTTAATTAACGCAATACATAAGCGTGTTGGTGCGCTGTGGCCGCGGGGGTGTGCTGTACAGGAGGGCCAGAAGGAAGGGAGGGGGCCAAAACGAGCAGACCGAACCCCTGTTGGGGAAGTGGACGGGA
>NW_009207868.1:0-587 GCF_000690835.1 Fulmarus glacialis
CGGCTGCTGAAGCTGCGTGGCCCTTCCAGAAAGGCTCGCGTAAAGTGGGTTTCTTTTTCTGTCTGGTTCTTTAGAGTAAGAGAATTTATCACTCACAGGGAAAATGGAAGAGCTACATGGGCAAAAAAATGCAACTAAAGGAGAAAAGGGATGTTTTGGGGAAGAACATCCACATTTTGATACAATTTGTTTAAGAGCCAAAGAGGTCCTGGGAGAACAGGCACCGGAGCATAATTAAATTGCTCGGTTTTATCTAGATGGACAAACTGGAAGAAAGAAGAGGCATATTAAAAGTTAACTTTTTGTTTTTAGGTATAAGTCCAGGATTCTTATTCTTATTCTTATTCTTATTCTTATTCTTATTCTTATTCTTATTCTTATTCTTATTCTTATTCTTATTCTTATTCTTATTCTTATTCTTATTCTTATTCTTATTCTTATTCTTATTCTTATTCTTATTCTCTTCTATTCTATTAGTTGATGCCACTTTGGCTTTGGTAATTAAGAACACGGCCAATTGCAATCCCACTGGGAGGGCAGGACCCAAGGCAGGCTGAGACCTGCTGCAACTCGTGTCACTGCAGTGT
>NW_009207868.1:630-833 GCF_000690835.1 Fulmarus glacialis
GCTGGGTGCCTCCCGCCTTCCAGCGCAGCCCAAAGGGCAAAGGCAGGTCTCACACCAAGGGCGCTTTGTGCCACTTTATTCTCTGACTTTTGTTTTCCTTTTAATTTTGTTTGTAGAAGCTTAGGCCACCCTTAGGACTTGGAGGACTTTGTTACCAGGTGCCCCCCAAACCTACCTGGAACCAAACCCAGCTGTAGGGGTCC
>NW_009207869.1:0-483 GCF_000690835.1 Fulmarus glacialis
GGGGAAAATCCCCCCAAAATGGGGGAAAACTGCAAAAAATGGAGGAAACAGCGGGGACAGCTCTCTGGGAACGGGGAAAAACCTCCAAAAATGGGGAAAATAGCCCCAAAATGGGGCAAATCCCCTTGAAAAATGGGGAAAATCTTCCCAAAAATGGGACAACTCACCAAAAAACAGGGAAAATTCCCCATAAAACGGGGAAAATCCTGCCAGTATAAGGAAAAACTTCCCCAAAATGGGAAAAATTTCTCCAAAAATGGGGGAAACCCTGCCAGGCTAGGGAAAAACTTCCCAAAAATGGGGAAAATTCCCCAGAAAAAGGGAAAATCCCTCCAAAATAGGGGAAAATCCCCCCAAAATGGGGGGAAACGGCAAAAAATGGGGAAAGTAACGGGGACAGTTCCCTGGGAACGGGGAAAAACCTCCAAAAACGGGGAAAGGCCCCTGAAAATGGGGAAAAACTTCCCAAAATTGGGGAAAATC
>NW_009207870.1:0-294 GCF_000690835.1 Fulmarus glacialis
CCAACCCTTTACAGGTTTGGCTCTGGAGGACGGGAGGGAAGGAAGAAAAGGAAGATAGACAAAAAGATCAGATAAAGAGTGGCTTTTTTGGTGGTGGTGTTTCAGAAAGAAGAGCAGAGTCTCACATGAGCAGCTGATTATTCTTTTCAGGTATTGCAGGAAGACTTGAAACGCATGCTACAATAAAACTGAGCGAAAGAGACAGCGGTTCACATAGGTGAGTAACACTTTCGGACAGAAAGGCACCTAATGAGGCCGGGGAGCCTTCTTCACAGGCAGGGGTTTTTACACGAC
>NW_009207870.1:325-12000 GCF_000690835.1 Fulmarus glacialis
CCTGTGAGAAGGCCCTCACTTCTCAAAGACCGTTGGAAAAAAACTACACTAGTAGCAGAGGGGAAGAGCAGATTAAAAACTAAATAATCTGGTATAAAAGATAGAGTATAGGTAACATCTTTTACAGCACAAGCACCTTCAATATTAATGAAAGGCTAAGCAAAAAAGCCTGTTCGAACCTTAAGTAGTTAATTGGGATATGAAGACAGAAAACTGCCAGTAACATAAGCTGTAAGATTTTTGTACTCCTCCTCCCCCTGCTCCCACCCAAGTACAAGAGAGTTTACTTTGAAAAAAGTTTTTTGGACGTTATAAATGTGTAATAGAAGTCTTTCCAGGTGGCATCCTTGGTGGCACATTTTTGAAATTGTGACAGTGGTGAACTGCTTCGGAGGCTTAAGTATTTAGACAGAATTCCTAATTCTTGACTTTTTTTTTTTTTCCTTGAGAAAACTTTAACCACAACTATGAAAACTTGCTTTTAAGTTACTGATTTACATGCTGTAGCAGAAATGGAACATCAGGACTAATGCAGTTTGTCTTTTCTAATTCTAATCTTTTGCAAAAAAATTAGTTACTGTAATACAATAAAACCTTCACAGAGATAATACTCAATTTTTTAAAGAAGTTTTTAAACATAACCAAAAAAGAAAAGTAAGCTCAATTATGAAAAGGAATACAATGCAATTAGGCTGGATGTAGGTATAGACAGCCTCCAGTTCAGTGTTTCACTGAAAAGTCAGACTTGAACCACCTCAGTATTGTTTTCAGGAATGCTGGGACACCAAGTCACAAACCACTGACAGAGTTCCAGGACTGGGGGGAGAGGGGGAAAATGGGGGGGGGAGCATTTTATCTTCATACATACACAGAGCATCTTTTAGCCAGGCAGGTGCTACCAGAAAGCCAACATTCACTCATTCATACACACCTTAATAAAACAATGCTGTTTCTATTATCCACAATTCTTTACTGCAGAAGGGCATTTGACCTCTATTACCTGAAAAATTTACAGGATTAATCTGGGAAATTATCAGAATGAGAAGTAGCAGCTTTTACTTAAGCATTATGACAAACTAGCTGAAATTGTCAAGTCAATCAGAACAAAATAACATGTCAAACTCAGTAGAATTGATGCAACCACGTTTGAGAAGAATGAAGATATTTCTGTTGTTAGCATGGTAATTTTATATGAAGTTCGGCTTTCCAGTGCTCTAGCTGTGTAGTTTAAGGTGGAGTAAATTGTATAACTGAGTAATTTAGCTTGGTACATACCAATAGCACTGTTTCTATAAGAACTCTTCAGGGCTGGTAGTAAAAGTGATAAGGAATAATACAAAGTAGTCATGTCACAATGTCAGAGTTACAATGCATAGGAGAAAGCCAATTTGATGGCTATCTCAAAGAGATTCCCAGTTTCAACTATCATTAAAATTAATGTATGGGAATTTCTTGGCTTTTCCAAGTAAAGCAGTAACACAGTACAGCAAGTTGTCCTTTCCAGAAAGTGGAAAAAAACTCACTGTAAACTGGGGGGAGCACTGTCATAGTACCTCCAAGACTTCCCATTGTTCCTAAGCCAAAGAATTTCTATAGGACTGATCTTGTGTTCCTGTAAAGCCTATGTCACTATGGGCACCCCTCAGCTGGGGCTTCAAAGTAACATAACATTGCAATGTATGTGGATTATTTGGATACCTTACCTTTGTTGAATGAATACCCTGTAGAGATCATGACGGCATTTAGGAAAGAAACTTCTCTTTACCTGTTAAGGAACTGCTTAGAGAAGCTAAAGAGATGTTTTTGAAGTGCGATCTAAACTGACATGCGCTTCATAATATGGTCAGCCACATGCACTTCTGAAGACCGTAGCCTAATAGTTGGGAAGCATTATTACTGTGTCCTTCCAAGTATTATTTAAACATTTTTCCTGAGGGAAAAAAAAACAAACTAGCAATGCCTCCCTGCCTGCCTCCCCCCACCCCGTAGCTACTCTACATCACAGTAGATTTACCACACATCAAGGAATTTTGCTTTACTATCCAGTTCAAGGATAACAAGCAGATTAGGAGAAATATGAAAAAAAGCCCAAATTATTTACATACAGTGAAGATCAATACAGATTTGGATTATGGCAAGTTTAAGTAAATAACAGGGAAAGTTAACTTTTTCTTTCATTAAACACTGCAAGTGTGTTCTTTTCTCTTCACCTCATTCTCACTCTATTAGGGGATCTTAGTATTAAACTAACATGGTTATTCTCACCTCACACTGATGATACTGTATTAAGGGAATTCTTAAAAATGCACACTATTTTAATGAATGTAAACTTTAGTAAGTTAGCCAAGCAAGTGTGCGCCTTACCCCATTCCGCCCCTTTACAGGGCAAGAATCGGAATTTGGCAGAGATGCTAAGGATTTTGAACACCATGGAGGAGATGGCCATACCTCCTTTCAAAGTTTTTTTTTTAAAACATCTGTTTTGTGCTAGTAACGAGGGGAGATTCATATTTTATGCCTTTGAAAAGGGAGCTTCTTTTAAGCCAAAAAGGTGTGCCTAGAATGTAGATCAAGATTTTAATCTCAAAAAGAAGCAATAAATGAAGTTATAGAAGCAACAGTTACATGAAAAAATTCAATGGCTACACAGATCAAGTAAAATACTCTGAAATGACACCAAATATTAATAACTACTGAATCAAATCACTGAATTATTTATAAGTAAAAATTTTGTTAAAACATTTATTGTCTGTAGAAAGAAAATTTACATTGATTTTATATAAACTATGTTAAACATACATATAAACATACCTACATCTTAATATATACTTACGAATGAGGCTTTTAGATATGGGATAACATTGTCAAAAGCACCATTGTGAACTCCAAAGACTACAGACTTAAAATGCTTTTGCATTTAACTCCATCTTCAGTAATTTAAAAATGTCATTTCTAATGTAATTATTTCTAAGTGTGGATAAAAGGATTCTAATGTTGTGTTAGCATGTGTACACACGTGCACATACACACATTAGATGCTCCTTGTGAAACTATAGTATAAATAAGGTCAACAATACATTCCTTAGAAGTGGACATTAGTCCACATCCTCATTCAACTGCAGGGGAGGAGTCCTGCTATTCTTAAAACAAAACAATGAGGCTTTTTTTATTCCATGAAGAGTGTACTTGAACAACAACTGTTTCCACCCTGTCTCTTCCCTCAACAGTATAGACATAAGAGAAGCCAGTCACAAAATAAAAGTCATCTACTACATTATTTACAGAAAATGAAATATTAAAAAGACAACATGAGATTTAGACTCTTAGACAAAATTCAGAGCAGTGAACAGAAGAAAACTGTATTAAAGTGGCAGGCAGCATACAGCTATTAAAGCACACAGCTAAATACTCACTCAAAAACCCCTCCAACAACAAAAACCATCAGGCACAGAAGGAAGGGGTAGGTGTTATGACAACAGTTTTCTCTGATCTTAATGCTGAAAATTTATGCTCGCCAAGCTTGAAACAGAACACACTTAGATGTTCATCACTGTCCTTAAGGTCTATTAAGGAGTCAAGTGTTACAAGATCTTCTTTCGAAGATCTTGAAATGGCTTTTATTATTTTTTTTTTTCCTTCATAAGGAGGCTGAGGAACCTCCTATCTTCAAATCCTGCAGCAATGGAATGAAGTCTGACAAGAGCCAGAGTTATGTGCAGAAACATCCAATTTTTTTTCAGATTCATTAGGATGCAAGTCTGAAGTCTTTCTTTTAGAGAGCTCTCCCATAGAGGACTTTGTAGATGGCTGTTCAGATGCTTAAAGAAAGGCAAGAGGCATGTTTCTACACAGCATGGGAAAAGATCCCTTCAGAAAGCAAGGAAGTTAAAGATCTCCCTCTATATACAGTCTTTTAAGGTGAATACCGAGAGATCAAGTCTCTCTTTGCTATAATCTTTAATCACCTTCTCCAAGCAACTCTCACTATCCATTTCCAAGACATAGCAGAAAATGACTTTCCGATGCATAACAAGCAAGTTTCGAGAACCCTGCCTTTTTTAATGCCACAAAAGTGTAATCTTGGTTTTTGTTTTGTTTTTAAAGCAACTAAGTTCATATAAAGAAAATTCAGCATTTCACCCTGAGGCCCTAGGAGAGAAGGCAGCAGGTAAACCATTAACTGGCAATCAGCTGAATTTATTCCCATCCTCTGCTATCAGTTACCTGAGTTGAGACAGTTACGTCCAGGTCTTGAGACCATTTAAATCCATCAGGTAAAGTGATTTTAAACATGTAAGTAATTATTAGAATTAAGGCAGGCCTATAGAAGCCTTACAATATGTTGCTTCTTACTAGCCCCAGAATTTTGCTAACCTTGTGAACTCAATTATCACAAAGTTTAAAATGAGGATTCTAATCAATCTATGTAGAGATTAAATGGATCAGCAATATAAATGCTAACATCACAACAACTTATTATTTCAGACAGTTATAAGGAAGACTGTAGTCATATTGAACCCAGTGCATTTTGGAGAGCAATTAAAATAATTTCACATATGAACAATTGAAAATATGACATGAGCATTTAACAGTCATTTCAAGTCAACCAAAAGAAAGGCAATTCACATTTATATTTTCAAAGTATAAACCACAAAGCTAGAAAGCTCTTAGACAATCACATTTTTAACTTGCCCTTCCAATGCAAATGCAGTGACAGACTTTACTAATACAAGAGACACTATTTTCCTTCTGAGGCTGAGGCTTACACACGTATTTAAAGTAAGTGGTTATTTTAACAACTGTTATCAGTCCATGCTCCCATTAGAAACAATGCAATAATCAGGATATTACTTAAGTCTTTGTACAGGTGTTTTCTACAATGCAGTCACAATACAGAAAGGCATCAAGTTATTCAAGTAAATTTACCTTTCTTCTACCTAGCACTTTTTCTTGTGCCTTCACAACCCAATCAGTAACTTCAATACATTGTTCTCAACCAAACATTATATTCCAGTACAACAGAACTTTTCTGTGCTAAAAGAATAAATAAGCTGATTTGTGTATGAGTATATAGACAAAAGTTTCTGTAATTCACAAAGATAAATATACATAGGAATGTCTCACACCAGATAACACCACAGAGTAGATGCCTCTAGCACCTAACCCAGTCACAGAATTCAATTTCTGTAATGAATTTTACAAAATATAGAAAGTTTTATCATGACAGAATCCCAAATTAGTGAAGTAAAGTTATCAGTAAAGAATGTAACTTGAGCAAATGGTATCACCTTAAATAAAAGCTAAAGCAACTGAAACAGTGACTACATTTCATCGTATGACATTCATCTTGGGACCAAGGATGGGCAACGGGCAGGGGGGAGGGAATCAAAGTCAGTAAACATGCCAAAAAAACCTTGTAATGTGTTGCTCACAGTTGTAGAAACAAAAAACAAAGCTAAACTGTTAAAGTACAAAACAAGTTAGAGATACCTAGTCATGCACAGGTAAAATAAGAGCACAAAATCAGAAGAGCCAGTCACTCTTTTAAACCTGGTTAAAGCAGCATTAACTGACTGAAGTCTGACTACTTCAGCATTACTTCCAGACAGTGTTAGCAAAACTGCCATGTCAGAAGTTTCTTCATATATCCACTTTTCTCATTTGCTCAACAACGAGTTCTCTTCCAGGCTTTAATAAGAACACTGCAGGAAGCTTATAGAAAACAGTAGTATCCTGTTGAATAAGACAATATAGCTTCAGTAGTTTGTCCTGTACCATATATGGTTTCACTTCTTATGTGTTTTAGCGTGCTTTAGCACATTGAGGAGCAGTGTGAATAGCTTGTCGGCTTGAGGGTAAACCTGCCCTCATCTGCAGGGTACATGCAGCACTCCCCTGCCAGCAGGCTGCTCAACTGCAGTTACTCCACATTTGCTTTGGGTTAACTCACTTAACCTGTTGTTTCAATTCCTTATTTTCATCTCCCAGTAGATCTACACAGGATGATTTTGCCAGATTCATCACTGACAGCATAAGTAAGCAAGCATTCTCTTATGTGAAGAAAGTCGCCCGCCTCTATTTGACCACGGAATTCCTTTCCTTTAGCTTCCCATTTTGTTTGTGCATGCCAAAGTTACTGAAAAACTAGTTGAATCATTAATAATTGTTATTTAAACTGAAAAGTGGGGTTTTAGAAACAAACCATCTGGTGTTATTGTTGAATGACCATAATATCAATGAATGTGGCACACTTCCTGCCTGCTTATTCCCTATGAACACTAAGCGGTACACCCCGTGAGTTGAAAATTCTAAGTGACACTATTTTAGCTATTCTGAGCCATACCTACACTTTCAAATAGCCTCTCTACTGAAGGCATTGTGGAAAAAAACATTACAAAAAAGCATGCAGAAATCACATCCTGACTTTCCACCCAAAAACCAGATTTCCTTTTCTCTGAACATACTTCTACCCAGTATTAGAATTCTGATCTACTGCCCACAACACAGACTAGCCTGCATTCTATAGGGCTAACACTGTTTGGAAATGATGGAAATACATTAGCCTGCATATATTGTGGATATGGCGAACAACTTTTTTCTTAAATAAGAACATCTCTGAAAACTACTTGCTATCCATCTTTAATTTACCAGCAATAAAAAGTCCAAACAAATCTGTAATACATACACACAACCCTATCACATATTATGTATTAAGGCAAAGGCTATAAACAGGAAATAAGCACAATATTGTTTATAGCTGCTTATAAAACATGTCTGGCTTTTGATTTTTGCACACAGTACAACAATATTGCAGTACAGTGAACTTCAGAGAATTACTGGGATTTTGAACAAAATGACAAGCTACCTGCATTAAAGCAGTTTCAATTATGAACAGCTTTGTTAGAAGACATGCTTATAAAAACTTACGTTTTTGTTTTTCTTGTAATTAAATACTTCAGGCCCCAATTTCAGAATCCAGGAAATCATCAAATCATTTATGACGAAAAAGATTAAAGAACACGTGGCTTGGTCAAGAATGTCATACACCAAAATATAATGAGACAAAATAATTTTGAGTACAGACCAACTAATCCTCTAACAAACCCAAGCATGCTTTCAGTGCAGTTATAAACTACTGCTACAGTACATTACATACCTGCCTGTTACCATTCATTTTAGTCAAATACTGAAAGTTGTCCCAACATTCTAACAATTTACAAATGTATATACACATCAGAAACCCAAGTATATTATTAAACTAAAGTAATACAAAATACTGTTTTACGGAAATGACTGAACAGAGGTGTAAAATCTATTGCACAACCTAAAAGGTCATAACTTGGAAAATCCTGAGCTAATGTGCTATTACCAAACAGTTCAGGCACTTTTTTTTTTCTCCTTTTTTTTTATTACATAACCAATAAACTTTCAACATATAAACCTCTGGGTATAACAACTCAAGTTCCATCTGTAACATCATGCTTACAGAAAAAGTATTCAATAAATAAGACACCCTTCAATGATTTCTTTACTTGAGACTGGTATGCAAAAGGAACTAAAGGTATATACTACAATGTTTCAATTGAATACTGTACTTTAAAAGCAGTTATTAAAACTGTAAAAAAGTTCTGCAGCATTCCACTACTGAAAAATAAAGTTATTTTTAACCAAGAAAGTTACAGGGTTAGTTCCTTTATCCTATTTTAAGTCTTGACAAAGGTGTCAAAAAATGAACAGATGCTCCCTTTGCTGTGTTATCTGTTTCAACTTCAGGATCACAGCTCAGTTTAGGTTTCTGTTGCAATATTTAAATAACTACAGAGAGAAAAAAAATCGTTACTGTCAAGTTGTAACAGTCAAAAAAAGCCTCCCAACTTTCATAAGTACTGTATTATTGTAGTATGCAACATACAAGATTCTTTCAATTATGGATTGAAACAGCACAACTGTAAAGACTGGATCTTAAAGGATACATATGCGTAATTATTTCAAAAGGGTGAAATAAAGATGTTCAGACCAGTTTCACAAATCTCAAGGACAAGTTTAATCATTACAATAGGCAAAATACAGGAAATGCTAGAATCTGAGGAACAGTTTTGTTTTTTAATGATTAGCCAAACAGCAATCAGTATGCTGTTAAGAAAATGGCTCTGTCATACTTATTCTTCAGGATTTATTTTACTCTAACTCAAGTTCTTCATCAGGCCTAAAAATCAATATTCAGATCTTATTATGCTTCTCTAATTCAAATCATAATCTCCAGCAGCCAGATAGTGTTAAGCATGCTTTATAGGTTCCAGACAAGAACCTTAATATCCAATTATAGAAGACCATTGGAAATTATTGGGGAAAAGCTCACTACAACAAAATTATTGCACTTCTATGCCCATTTTACAAGGTCATAATATTTGGAAAAAATCCTTCTCCATCTATTTCCCACTAATTCCAATTCAATTTAGCCTTCAGAGATCATACTTCTCAGAGTCCATGCAAATGTAAAAGGCATTCACCGGTACACTTAGTAACAAGTGACGCGTTTACCTTGTCCAAAGTGTTTCATTTTCTTTTTGGTTTTTTTTTTATTTGGGTTTTTGGGTGAGGTTTTTTGGTGTTTTGCTTTTTTCCCCCACTGGGCTGTAAACTTGAGGGTTTTTTTTAAAACAGCTCTAGGAACCTATGCTTCTGTGCTCTAAGAACTGAACTCTAATCCAACTACAAATGCTTATGCAAGTGTATTTACTTGTAGCTAGGTGGACACAGAATTACAAAACAAACAAGAATTCACATAAGAACACAGAACTACAAGAGGCTGTGTAGGTCGTCTAATCCAATCCTCTGATGTCACGAGTAACCTCATACTACTTTGATCATACTTGATCAATTCTAATAAAGGATTTAGAATGTTTTAACTACTGATCCTCACAAAAGCTGTAACATTTTATATGGTTCAAAAGTTCTTCTGCAGTTCAAGATTGTTGTTGTCCCATACACACTGCAAATCAAAAGGTATCATAAAACAGATGTGCCTAATTATTTCAGTTTAAGCTTATCAAACCATTTTACACAGACATTATATAGTATAGGATGCTTTATTCAGAACACCACTCTAGTGTGTACTTTAAATCACATGATTAATTTAAGGTAACATAACAAAGAGAAGCACACAGATGTAGTCAAAAAAATTATTAATACCCTTCACATTGATTTAAAACCGTAGCCTAAGAGGACATAATATTTTTTACACAGAGGGCCACTTTCTCTTCCTATCAATAGGAAGAGATATCAACTGAGCTCAAGGAGAGAATACTGAAACAGAGGCAACTGTAAAATCTCAGAGGCCACCTCTGATTTGCAATTACCCAAAGCAAGTTTCAGCAAGTTTCCATGGAATAAACACAGAGGAAACAGGAGTGCAGAATCAAGTTTGCCTGTAAAGTACAAAGAGCCAATATTCCAGAAAATCTCATCCAAGTTATTCCACGGGGATTTAAAAATTGGAATGGATCATATGAATATTCATATTTTATAAATGGCTTAGTGAAAAATAAATTAAGCCAACTTACCTTTTCTTTCCTCAAAAATCCATCTCTGAATTTATTAGTGGTAAATCCCCTTACACCAACAGAACGTAACCGCTGGTACTTAGCCTGAATATATAAACCCTTCTGTACTAAGCCTGATTTATAATGGGATTGCAAACGGCCATCTGCAAAGTTGCTCTGTAAGGGTGGGGGAAGGGAGGAAAAAAAAATGTGCAAAATGAGGGCACAAAAACTCAATAGTTTATTACAGTTATACACATGTAAAACTTACAGTACTGAACAACAAAAGCATGCATTTGCAACTCTTCCTTTATTTCCCATTTAATATTCCTCAGACTATTAGCTACCATGTGGCTCAAAGAACCGCTGTATTGTGCTTACTGTTTAAAGCATCTGAAATTATCTTCTCATTAAAAAAGTAAATGTATCGTGCAACATTTTAATATTTTTTCAAACTTTAATGAAAGTAAACCAGCATCAACAAAAAAGTTTAAGACACCACCTCACTATTGCTGACAAATCCAGTGATGTCAGGCCTGCAGTGGGCACACACAGTGAGTCTAAAAAAAGTCATACTAAGCAGAACTCAGTATATATAATTTTTCCTATAGTTTCAAGATCTTACAGTCTGAACATACGTTCATTGCTCTATGCCTTTGTTACCTCCAGACTGGAATACTGTAAGCTAACCTAGTGTGGGACCAGGAGCAGAGGCCACAGAGATAACAAAAGGCTTACAGGTGAGTGGCATTATAAATACACAGAAGGAATATAGCAAGATCAACACTGACCACAGCAGTTAAAGTTATAAAAAGGTTTTCATTCCTAAGCATTCAGACCTCCAACAAAATAGGCAGTAAAAATATTTAGAGTAAGAAAAACCCCATTTATCACAATTTCTCGTAGTTTTCCAGTATTACCGTTTTAAGTTTTCCAACACGGTCCTGACAAAAAGCATTCCTGTATATATTAATCCTTTAAATTTAAAGGGTTTCCCTCCCCTGGATTTAAACAAACAATGGCTTTCCAGCTGAAAAAAAAAGGAAACATCCTGACTGTATAAAAATTCTTCTCATCTTTTACAAACACCTTTAAAGGGTAGGAAGGAAGAAAATACATCACAGAAATAGACCTTCTTGAGCATGACCCAATTAATTTGGTGAAATCAGTCTCCTTTAGACAGAGTAAGGATCACTTCAAGAAAAATCACATGCTTTGAGGTTGCAGTAAGTTTGGTACCAGTTTTTCCACTGTGTTTTCCACTGCGTGGCTGGTGAACAGCTAAGAAAGGACTGTACAGAACAGGGGTTCCTTTATGCAAAAGCAGAGGTTTTGTTATTTCCCAGATCATTTCATCCCCCTACTACATAGGAGATAACTGAGAAGCTGGCCCCATCAGTCCCCCAGTGTTACTCTTATGGTGCTTGTAGGCAGAGGACACTTGCAGAAGGCTATTAAATGCTAACCCCCTTCCTGAAAAGTATCAGAGTCCAGCCACAATACAACTAAGTGCAAGTAAATTCTTTAAGTAGGTATATGCCTACCATAGGGAAAACTGAAGGGCATTTTTAATGCTGCATTAAGCCCCTGAACACAGCTAAGATTAAAAGTTCCCATTTCCCCCACAGCTGCTGCGGTTCTCTGCTTTGACATAGGTGGCTAGAAAGGAGGCCTTAGCGGTCTGCCACTGCACTTGTATGACAACAAGCAAAGGAGCAGACCGAGTTTGAGAGGGGAAAAAGGTACAAGATACTGAAAATGAGATTACACGCAGCTTAAAAGTTTCAGCTCAATATCTACATGTTCCATAAGCAGGGAGGGAAGAAAATAGCAGTATTATTAATGTAGACCAGAATCAGCTGTAGACAAAGTTAACAGATTATAATATATACATTTGGTAGGTAGGAACTGCAGTCACACATAGCTTAGAGCAAAATGAGGCAAACTAAGGTGTGTGGAAAACATCATTAACTTCTGGTCTAAAGTGAGAAAAAATCTGCTACACTGACATCTAGTTTTACATTAAGACTATTTTAGAAATAATGCTAATGACAATGTCTATGAACCAATGGCCTCAGGCTCTGAAATAAGTCTATATGAGCAAAGGGGAGGTGCCTTGCTTGACCTGCTGTT
>NW_009207871.1:0-3371 GCF_000690835.1 Fulmarus glacialis
AGCCTGGCGACGCCCGGCGACCGCTCCGCTCCGCTCCTCCCGGCCCCGCCATGACCACCCGGGGCAGGGCAGGACCAGCCCCTCCACCAGCAGCCACCTCCCTTACAGGGAGGGGCCGTCACCGTCAGCCTCACTGCCCGCACCTGGGGCTCCTCCAGCCCCGGCCCGCAGCTGGAGCCCAGCGGGAACAGGGGGCCATCAGCCGACCCCCACAGCACGTCACCTCCTCCCCTGGGCTCTGTCAAAATATGGCCCCAGAGCACACAGGAAAGCATTGGGAAAACTCTGCAATGGGAAAAAGATAAACAGAAAACTTTATGGCACATTGTAAGATAAACAAGGACCTGGAGCACACAAAAAGGCTCAGGGGCAACCCAGAATGGGAACTGAGAGGTACAGAGGGCACTGGGGCACACTCACAACACAAATGAAGGGCCTTGCTGCACAGTGAAAGGGCCCGAAGGCCTGTCGTGGGGCTCAATGTGGCTCAAGTAACATTGCCTGCAGGCAGCCCCTGACCCTGTGGGAACCCTGTCTCCCAGCACTGCTTTTGCTGGCCCTGGCCCTCAACCCCAGGCATTGCCCACGTAGCCGAGAGCGCTGACAGCAAATCCAGGAGCAGCCTGGGGACTTCACAAGGCGCTGGAGTGGTCCCAGGTGCTGTCAGGATGATTGGAAATGCCACTGACAACTCTCAGATTTCCATAGTGAAGCGAAGAAGTCTCCGAAAAACTCGCTAAGACTCAATTTAGAGTTTTAGAAAGCAGGTATTCTTTATTGCAGCGCTGGACGCACAGGGGATCGCTCCACCTACTGTGCGTGCCAAATCATGTAACCATAGGGTTAAATGCAATTAGAGTATACATATTCATTACATTTCCGAGAAATAATCTAAATATTCATGTTATTTTTATTTCCCGGAATTCATTAACATATGCAAATGTCCCTGACGCATGCGCCCTTGTGCTCTCTGGTGGTCTTCCGGGGTCCTCTGGTGGTCGTCAATAGTCTTCATCACAGTGCCCTCTGGTTGAACTCAGTCTTCACGCATGCTCCGTTTGTCCCTTGGCTTGGTTTACATGGTTTTCACTTGTAACAGGCTAGCTTATTCCAGTCTACCTTCCCTATCAACCCTACAAGGTTAGCTTCTCTATCTAATTAACGGAAAGTACAAAGTTTCAAGGCTCTTTTATCTATTGAATGTCCGGCCTATCTATTCATGAAGCATTCCTAACCCATCTACATCATTCGAACCAAAGATTCTCATGTCTCTTCACTGTTCCTTTCCTTCCTTATAAGGTGGTTCTGTTTCCGTGGTTGCTGCTCACTGGAGTCTAACAATGCTTCCAAGATACACAATTTATCTACATACCTACAAACACAACACCTGTTAGTTACCTAACTTTTAAACAACAAACCTTAACGAACTATACCCACTACATCAATTTGAGATTTATGACATTACTCCCTATCAATAGCAAAGGGGAACTTCAGGAAATCCCAAAAGGGGAATCCCCCACAACCCTGTGAACAGCACAGGGCTTCCTCCGAGGTGGTCCGTAAGACCTTGGGACCAAGCCCCTCATACAGTGTGTAACCTCCTCCCCCAGACACTGTCCTGACAGACTTTTTTCTGAGTGCAAAGGGACCACAAGAACCACAGCCATGAGTGCAAAGAATAAAGCAGTCAATTAATTAATGCACAAAAGCAACAATTGAGATTCAGTCTGCCACAGGGCTCTGTGCCAGTACACTCCCAGTTTACCTGCAGCACCTTAAGAGTCATTACTGGACCAGCGTTCATCAATCCAGTTGCCAAAAAGTCGGCTCCTGTTACTGCTCTTGATGTGGCAAATCACTGAGGAGCTGTCCACGTCCTCCAAGCTTTCTCCTTCAAAGGTAGGATTCAGGTCTGGTATTTGGGAGGATCTGATCTATACGTGCTTCTGCCCTACCCCTAGGCAAGAGCCCTGCAAGAAATTTTCACAGCTCTTACCTCCCCGCCACCACAGCAGTTTGGCTTACAACACTGTGCCTGCACCATATCAATCCTAGACCTCAGATCAGCGCACAGAACTGAACAGGGGGCTCAGGGGAAGGTAACCGTGGTGATCCTAACCAGAAGACTGTTGCACATCGAGGAGTTGGTGATCCACACAACAGTTAACCCGAGAAGGCGCAGGTCTGTGCTGTGCTGCACAGGTAAGTTGGTTTTCAAGCATATTCCTTGCTTGTAGGATAAATTTAGCCAGCTAATCGTAACAAAGGCGTCTGTAGGCAGCTCCCACTTCACATTGGCAATTACACCACCTACACGTCCTTGTCTTTTACCTTAAAGCAAAGCAGCAGTTTGTCATGTGAACATTCTTCTGTTTGATAGTAGAAATAATGAATGGAATTACTTTCTTCTAAGAGAATCCCATAAGAGCTCTAAAGACAAAGATGCCTGCAGAATCTCCCCCACAGACAGGATCTGCACCATGTGCCATGCCCTGACTGGAGGTCCCTCTGGTTCTGCACAACTTGGGGTTCCCAGCATTTGAAGAGATGTAAGATTATCTATACTATTCCCTTTTTCCTTCTAGAGTTAGCTTCAATAAATGGAATTTCAGTCAATATCTTATGGACTCCAAGTGCCTTTCCCTCTGGGATCATAACAAAAACTACCCCTGGTGCATTAGTTACAAACTCCGAAGAAGGTTTCATAGCCTACCGTTTATGGTTGAGGGCTTACAGTTTATTTTCTAAGGATTTAGACCTTTCAACAGTATGCCATCAAACCTGAACCCTAAATAATTTGATAAACTGCAAATCTCGGAACCCAAACAATCATTGGGGATTTAGAATTTATTTATGAGGTTAGATCTAAAATCCTGTGCCCTGATCAGTAAGAGTAAACTGTAAACTCCAGTTGATAAACATGAAGCCCTACAAAATAAAGTAATAAAGCTCAACTCTTCAGTGAGAAACCATGCAAAACAAACTTTAAACAATAAACCTTAAGTGAAAAACTCTGAACTCTCAATTTTAAGGGACAAATACTAAAGCATGTATGACCACGAAGACAGTAATGAGAAGCTGAGTAACTTCAGCCCATAGTTTTAAAAGTTTCTGCTTTATTTGACAGGGCAGCAGAACATGAACACACCAAGAACACCTTACAGTCACTGTTCACAGGCTTGGTTTCAGCCACCATTCACATGTGACCATATGCATGAATCGGCCCATACGGTTGCACTAAGCTGCACTTCCACAGAACCTACCTACAACACTGAGAGCACTGATTCATCTCCACTGCAGACAATTAATGTTTGTGGTCCTCTCAGCTCCATGGGGAAACAACCAGAGCCAGTGGGGCTACATCTGGCTGG
>NW_009207872.1:0-331 GCF_000690835.1 Fulmarus glacialis
CTTGGCTCCCCAGTCGAGGAATCAGCTCATGGATGGGAAGCAGGGAATCTAAGTTGGTGCAATATTGCCGCCAGTGCACCATTGTAGTAGCGACTGGTACCTGTTGTTCTTCAACTCTCAGTAACCCCACAACAGAAGGGTCGTCTGAGAGACCGGGCAAAGTAGACAGCTGTTTAGTTTCCTCCGTCTCCAGGGCAGCTATACCAAAAGCCCACCACTACCCTTTTGGGTCCTTGAAGTACCCTTTCCTGAGGTAGTCTATGCCAAGGATGCACGGAGCCTCTGGGCCAGTCACAATGGGGTGCTTCTGCCACTCATTCCTGGTTAGGCT
>NW_009207872.1:908-1249 GCF_000690835.1 Fulmarus glacialis
GTCCGGAGAGGTGGAGAGTAGAACATATCCTCTTCGAGTAGCTGGACCTTCTGGGATAGTTTCTCCACAGCCAAGACAAGGGAGGAAGAGACACTGTCTTCATATTGCTGGAGTTTGCTAACCGCGTCATCCACCGTTGGTGCTTCTTCCTCTTTCGAGGACAGTATTGCCAATGAACTGGCATGCGATGCTGATGCGCTCTGTACCAACTTCTGCCACATGGGTCGCATGCACTGGACTTCATCTGGGTACTTGCTCGTTGTCACTATAAACCACCTCCAGCACGGCTAATTCTCTCAGGTACTGGATACCTCTCTCCATGGTGGACCATTTGCCCGGGT
>NW_009207872.1:1282-15029 GCF_000690835.1 Fulmarus glacialis
CCTTCGCGCCTGACAGCAGTCGCCTCCAGAGGCTGAGGACTTGTGCCCCTTGTCCAATTGCTTTGTCAATGCCCCCTTCCCTGGAAAGGCATCCCAGCTGCTTGGCTTCCCTACCCTCCAATTCCAGGCTCCTGGCCCCATTATCCCAGCATCGGAGCAGCCAGGTAATTGTATGCTTGCCTGGACAACAGCTGAAATCTTTTTGCATATCTCGCAATTCACTCAGGGATAGGGATTGGGTGGTTTCCGTCTTGTTTATGAGTTCTTCCTCTTCCTCCTCCCCTCCTCGTGATGGCCCTGCTTTTCCATCATCCCTTTTCAAAGCTAGACGAGCTGACTTTCGTTTCCAAGACTTCTATGTACAGGGGCAACTGATACCAGCACGGGTTGGTCCTCTGGTTCAACTGTAGTACCTGTTGCAGGGGTTGGAGTAGCCTCAGTGCCCATCGCGGGGGTTGGAGTAGCTGCAATGACCCTCATTTTGTCATCAGATCCGGAGACCTTGTCTTCCCCTTGAGGGTTCTGAATAGCGTTGAACAGGGCTCGGTAGACATGGGTCAGGCCCCAGCACATTGCAGTGATTTGTGTCTCTGTGGAATTGCCAGGGTGACAGCCTGTTTTTTCCAAATATTTTACTAGATTTTCAGGATTCTGCACTTGTTCAGGGGGGAAGCTCGAAAACACTGAAGCTGACCACTGTCCTAGGCACTTGCCCATACTATCCCCCACACCCTGCCACTCATAAATATCCAGCCTTGGGGCAGATCTCTGGACGGTATTCTTAAATAGTTGTTTAACCTTAAACAAGGCCTGAAACACATTCAGGAGACATAGCAATAGGAACGTGCTGGTTTGAACATCCCAAGGATATTCAAAATCCTCAAGAGCTACTGTAATCATCTTGGAGGAGAAGGGGAAGGTGAAGGAAACTGTCTCCGCTGTGAATTGGCTCTCCAAGGAGAAGAGGTAAAAAGTGTAATTATTAATAGTTTCTGAGAGATAGCTCCCGAAGCACAGGGATGACGGCAGTGCTGAGTACAATCTCCTGACCAATAATTTTATCATAACATAAGACAGTGTTACACACTGTAGCAAAGCGATAACCTTAATCCATCTCCCAGAGATTATAAACTCCACATAAATACTGATAAGCAGCAGTATATACAGCCAGTAAGGTGCCACATAACAAAACTCCAAGAACAGATCCAACAACTCTGAGAGCAAATAAACCAACACTGTGACCAGCGACTACTGAACTGACATAATGAATGCTTATAACAAATTTGTTTCAACCTGTTCAGGTCAGATGTGTCATTATCTCAACCCTTTGTGCCCCACGTTGGGCACCAAAAAGGACTGTTGTGTTTAACCCGGCAGGCAGCCAAACACCACACAGCCGCTCGCTCACTTCCCCCCACTCACAGTGGGATGGGGGAGAGAATTGAAAAAAAAAGTAAAATTCGTGGGTTGAGATAAAGGCAGTTTAATAGAACAGAAAAGGAAAGGAAAATGATAATAAAAATAACAACAACAACAGCAACAACAACAATAATGATAAAATATACAAAATGACTGATGCACGATGCAATTGCTCACCACCCACCGAGCAATGCCCAAACAGCGATTGCTACTTCCTGGACCACGCCTCTTACTTATATACTGAACAAGACATCATATGGTTTGGAATACCCCATTGGCCAGTTGGGCTAGCTGTCCTGGCTATGCTCCCTCCCAGCTTCTTGTGCACCTGGCAGAGCATGGGAAGCTGAAAAGTCCTTGACTAGCAGGGTACTTAGCAACAACTGAAAATATCAGTGTGTTATCAACATTCTTCTCATACTAAATCCAAAACACAGCACTAGGAAGAAATTTAACTCTATCCCAGCCGAAACCAGGACACTCTGTTATGTATATTGTGATACTTGTTAACACCTTACATTTAAAACTCCATCCTGAAACTTGTATTTAATAGCTCTTGAGAGCTGCTGGGCTAGTGGCTTACTGACCTGTTGGCTTAGATAAATGCTGCTGCTTTGTTGTAAGGGAGACACTGAAACCTGTGGTGAATTAAAGGTGGGACATTTTGTTGTACAGAATTGCTAACTTGGCTTCTAAATGTTGTACAGCAGTGTTAACATGAGGGTGTGCCTGTGTCTGAAAATGTCCTGCCTCTTGATAGGACTAATTCGCCAGGGAGCAGCATCACATTGAACTTTTGGATCTGAAAGTAGCTCAGCCACAGTTCAGTCTCTGCACTGCATTTTGTGGCATGCTTTATATGCCCAGAATGGAGCTTAAGGCCTTATGTGCATCTTGAATAGTGGGATTTTAATAAGTAATCTGTATTGCTACTCATGATATTTGACCTTTATGTTTTCTTTTAATCTCTGTTCAGGCACACTGTGAGAAATTCACACCCTTACTGAACGAAAGACTAAAACTTCTTCACTAAGATGTTAGCAAGTTTACAAAGGTAATGTCTTCTCTTGGACTCTGCTGTTAAAACACCATTCTCTGCTCTCTCCATCCCACCACTCCCCTTCTTTTCATTGTAATTTTACTATCTTTTGTCAACAGCAGACCTGATTCTCCAGTCCATCATGCCCTGTATGTGCAAATGTTGCACATACAAGTGTTGCGCCTTGGGGAATTAGTCCTACTGAGAGGGAGGATTTACTTTACCTCATGCTAATGCCAATATGCTGTTTTGGAGACTTGCTCTAATGTTTCTGCATGCTGTTCACACTCTTGAAAAGTGGATGTAAGATTTTTCCATCCTGATTTTCACAGGTATATACATGACTCTGGAGTTCAACACAGGGGAGAATCACGCTTATGGCACTTGAACGCTGTTACTTTGTAATGAGAACTGGTCACCTGAGAGTTTGTACCTTTCTCCAAATAGATAACTGAACGTGGCTGTGCTGAGTTGAACTTGGCTCTTAAGCTTGGTTTGCATCCAGCTTTTGCACATGTCTGGTTATATAATACTGCAGCAGCATGAAAAAACAAGAATTACTTGATGAGGAAAGTGACAGTGGAACAGAGCGCTGAATTTCATTATAAAGGTGAACAACTTCAGTTTGTGACAGATAAGAGAATGAAGTTCTTTTACAGGGATTATTTGGATTAGAGGATAATTGTATCAGGCAAAATGTCCATCTCTCCATGTGTGTAATAAAGTGCTATAACCCATGGATTTAATTCAGTGACCTCATAAAAAGCATGCATAATTGCGTACTTAGTACTAGATTCCTGTGGCCCCAGTTTGGTGCGAATAGTTGACCATTTGCAATAGTTGACCATGGCATTCTTCTGTCATTCAGAAAACCCCAAGAGGGCATAGCTGTATAATCAACAGTTGCATGAGCAGACCATGCTGGAAGCTTTTGGAATCTGATATTGCCCATCCACGGCACTAGACTGAAGGCACTAAGAGCCAGCCAGTATAGTACAGAGCGGCTGTATGGTCTATGTCAGCAAAGAACCCGACTGAGACTGGGAAAACACTCTATTTCAATTGTGAGTCAGCTTCCCATACATGTGCCCACCCATGCTGAGGAACTAGCTCTGTAGGGATACAATTTCTGCCTGGTATGGGATTGCTGTATTCAGCATCTCTCTGAGTTTCTGTCCTCTGGTATACGAAGCATTCCATAAAACAGCAGTAAGATTGCATGGCATGCAAATCAGGAGTTACTCTGGCCTGCATCTCTTTCTATCATATCTTCTTTTTATGGCACTGCCAATAATGTAGAGCTGTAAGATGCTGCGTGTTGCATCTACTATATAGTTGCTAAGCTTGAAATGTTCTTCTTTCTGTGGGAGTTGCTAGAGGCAGGAGAGCTTCACTTTGAGATGCTACTTAAAAGTTCAAAGAGCTAGCAATTAGGAGAAACCATTATTTGACTTTAAGCTGAATGTGTGTCATCTGAACACTCAGAGTCTTTGATGAGTATGAGAGAGAAAACAGAGCCCTGCAACATTGCTCTCCCAGTGATTGTCCTGATGCCACTGCTTTGTTTCCTAAATTGAAACTCTCCTTTGTGTTTTTTTAGTAAGGACTGGGTTCTTTGATCTTGTCCCATTGCCTGTAGAAGGGGTACAGGTTAATAAGGGCTATAATTGCTTTTTGTTTAGAAAATGGAGGACTCTCTCTGCCTGTGGTTAGTGCTCTGAAGTGTTTCTTAGCACTTCTTGGCACTTCAACCCTGCATGCTCTTGGGGACAAAATATGTAACATTCCAGTGGGGAAATGAAAACCATTTCAGCATAGGTGAGGGCATGCACTAGATGGTGGAGTTTACTCCCTTCTAATCTGGGCAAATTAGAATTTGCCTACTCCTCACAACACCATAATTGGTCCACTTCTCAATAGACTGTTACACCTCTGAGTTTTCTCATTAATATACATTGAAGAAAAGAGAGGAACACCTTCAGGAGGGATGTGAGAAGTCCCTCCAAGTGTGGAGGGTAACCATGGCACATTCTCAGAGGTCCATTGGGAACAAAAGGCTTTGTTCAGCAGCCTTGACAAACTGAATGAAGAAAATACGCTTTTTTCTATAGATATAAGGAGCAGGAGAAGGAGCAAGGGGAAAAGAAGGCGAAAGATCAGCCACTTGAGGGGGAGTAAATAATGAGTATTTCATTTATTTCAGTACCTGGAACAGCTGTGGTGGCCTAGAGTACAGTCTAGACACACTTGTATTCATGGAGCTAAGAAAGAAGCTGAAGAAGCAGTTTGATCAAAAGCAAAGCAGAACAGGGGTATATTTGTTTCAGAATTCCTTGTAATGCTCTTGCTGTGCTTTTATTAGTGGACTGAAATGGAAGTGGTTTAATTTAAGTCGCTACTGTAGCAGTGTAAGTCAATCAGAAATTTGACTGTCTTGGAAAAAAAAAAAAACTGATTATGTGATAGTTAATGCAGTTAATTCACATTTTCAATTATTATCCCACAACGATATGTCTGTGAGGAAAATATCGCTATGCTAAAGTTCTTCTATGAAATTGATATAGGTGACAAAATTTAATTACGGGTTTCAATTTATTCCCACTGAAATGAGTAGGAAAACTCTCATTCACTTCAAAAGCAGTTACCCTTTATGTATGATTAATATCAAAAATAGACAGCTGAAAATATCAGAAGAAAACAAGCTTGTGTTAAGGACTCAGAAGTAACCAAACCAAAACTCCTATACTCCTATGTATAACTGTATATGCCCAGATAGCCCTATGGGCTTCAGTAATGCAGAGCTACTCACACAACAATTAGCCAAGCGAATGATTAAACATTTTTAACATTTGCCTTTGCTTTGCTGCAAATGAGTTAAAAGTTTCTCCAAATTATGTAGCTTCCTATTCCAGTACACATGTACACAGAAAGAGTATAGATAAAGTATTTGGTGAAGGTAGGAATTTTATAAAGGTAACAATTTATAAAGGAAAATTCGAAATCCACTTCTGGTCTGGAATGCTGTACACCTACTTTCTGCAGGAGAAAGCTTTACAAAAGAAATACAAACCTTCTAGAAATATTACACAAATTTGGAAACAATTTCCAAGTAATCACTCAATGATAGACTATTCACACAGAAAATCAAGTTATACCCTGAGAATCAGCCAAGTTACCAACAAGAAACAAGGATACTCAAAATGGAAGGAATTATAAAAGTTAAAAATGGGAATAATGAGCATGAGAATATTAAAAATCAAAATACATAAGGAGTTCCATGATGACTGTAAACAGGATAATGATATGTCTTCCTTTTAAGAAAGACAAGAAGGTGGATTTAAGTAACTACAGGTTGATTAGCCTTTCTTCAGTCCTTGTGAAAACTATGGAGGAAATTCTCAAAAAAGCTATTTCCAGATACATGAAAGACAAGAACATGACCAGGAAGAGTCAGCTTGAATTTTCCCTTGGCAAATCATGCTTGACCAATCTGACAGGCTTTTACAATGAAATGATTTGGTCTGTGGATGAGGGGAGAGTAGCAAGTCTTTAGCAAGACTTTTGACACTATCCCATAACTTCTGCTAGTGAAACAAGGACAACCGGACTGGATGGGTAGACTGGAAGGAGGAGTGGAAAATTGGCGGGACCTTTGAACTTGAAGGGTCTACAGTTTAAGTCTAATAGTTCATGGTGTTCCTTGGGAGTTGATACCAGTTGGGGCCAGTGCTAATGCCTTCATCAGTGATCTGGACAACAGGACTGAAGGCATCTCAGCCAGCCTCCAGATGACACCAAACTGGAAGAAGCAGTTGATGCACAGGGAGGGTAGGGATGTTACTCAGGAGGATCTAGACAAGCAAGAGGAATGGGCTATCAAGAACCTCATGAAATTGAACAACAACAAATGCGAAGTCCTGCACCTGGGGAAAAGCAAGCCGTGCATCAATACAGGCTGGGGACCAACTCGCTAGGTAGCAACACTGTAGGATAGGACCTGTGGGTTCTACAGACAGCAAGTTGCACATGGGTCAGCTGTGTACCCTTACAGCAACGAAAGCTGAATGTATACTTGGATGCATTAGTAAAAAATTAGCAAGCAGGTTGAGGGAATGGATCATTCCCTTCTGCTTGGCACTGGTGAGGTTTGACTAGAGACCTCCAGACGTCCCTTCTAACCTATTTTTTCTATAATTCTGTGAAATTATTTAATAATTCTTATATTCTCTGATGTTCATTAGGTTTTGTTCTGAGTTCATTAGAGGTCTGTGGTAGGGGTTAAGTTAGAGTAATAACTATACATACACTGAACAAGAGTCTTTTCGCATGGACCAAAATCTGAAAGTTGGTAGGACATACAAGATTAGGTCCTTGATCATTGGCACAGAGGAAATATTCACAGGGAATATAAAGGTAAAGCATTTTATTTTCCAGATGTTGTATAAACATTTTTATTGGCGGAGGGAAGCTTTTAAAAAATTTGTTTTAACTTTTAGTTGTAATAGTTCTAATTTTGACCTCTGTACTAACGTTAATAAATGTTTATCTAGCTGCATCAGAACTACACTGTTCTCCTCCTCTTTGCCTCCCACGTCAGTGTGTAGGATTAGGTAGAAGTGCTAATTCTAGGTTGTTGAGTACGGCTTTGATGATTACAGTTATAACTGAAGAGTGAGGTTTGAGGTTTAGCTTTGGGTTTTGGGGTTGGGGTTTTTTTTGTTTGTTTTGTGTGTGTGGTTTTTTGTGTTTTGTTTTGGGTTTTTTTGTGGTGTTTTGTTTTTTTTTTCCTTTTCCTGATGGCACATCTTTACCAATGAAGCTCAACTGACTATGAAGGCAACCTACAAAATCCAGTCTTTAGACTGTGACTATGCTGAACTGTGGAATATATGCTTTGGGTCCAGCCTCACTCCACTTTAGATTTCACTGAAATGAAAAGCTAGCCCAAAGCCAGAAATCTAATTGTTGTAGAAAGTTAAAGTTCTTCCTCTGTGTAATTTGCAAAAATTAAAGCCTGATTTTTCTCCCTTTTCTGCTCATAAGAGGCGTGCCTGAGGCCTTGTTTTCAAGAACAAAAGAAAATCTCTTGTCATTTCAGTTGCCAGTGTTTGCTCTCACCATTCCCAATTGCACATCCCAGCTCCTTAGCCTGTCTTTGTCTTGAACCATATGGGGTAGCCCGGCCTACACACTTGATCGCTACAATGTCACTTGGCATTTTAATGGGTCTACTGTTCAAGAAAAAAATTTTTAATTAGGCTTGATTTAATGTTTGCTTACTACTGAAAAGTCCTCTTTACACAGGATCTAGTCCTGCACAATTACAAGCCATGATATTTCTTTCAGGAATAATAGAGTTTCCACTCTCTCAGTTTTTCCTTCATCATAGCGGTCTGTATAAACAGCTAATCTAAATTATTTTTGCTTTGCTCTTAAGCTGATGGAATGGTTAGATTTATTGCCATAAATTGATATGGGTCTGATGCTGCACTACTTGTTTATGGAAAACTTAATTAAGGGAAGGTAATAATAGCATAAATCTGACATTATTCTGAATTTTTAAAAATAATTACAATATTTCATTGGTTGGTGTGAGGAAATATAACAAATGACATTTTTTATGCCTCCAATTTGACCATTTCAGCTGTGCTTACCTCGACCACTCTTGACTGACATTCCATGTGAGTTGCAACAGCCATTAATTTTAAAATAATCTGCTTTGAAATATATTTTCATATTTACTCCCAAGTCCATGCCTTGGCCCTAAAGCAGGCTGATCTTTACTAAAGGTCAAGCAGAAATACTCAGACTCCAACTCCTGGTAAATGTTAGGGTTGATACACTGCCATTTCTGTTGAAAATGTGCTACGTTTACTCCTGGGGAGCTGCAAAACTCCCATAGGAGTACCATGTGCTTGCACTACGGCAAAATGTGAGAAACTGCATCTTAAAATCATCATAAAGGAAAAAGATTTGGAATACTTGTACACATTTCTAGAATATGTTAGTTGATCGCTTTCTCCCTATCTGCTGGCTGCACATTTAGAATTACATAGCACAAATAGGAACAAAGTTTAGGCTGGATTATACAAAGATTTCTGATTACAGTTTTAAGTAATGAAGTCATCCTGAGATGTGCTAAGGAAGCCGTATGTCAGACCTCTCTCTCCTATATAATAGCCTCTTTAAAATAAATTTACATTTAAGGTCTGATATGAAACCCATTAAAGTTAATGGAAAGACTTTAATGCTCTTTGACTAAAATGCATATACAAGATCACATATTTTCTATGATTCTATTTCTGTATCAGCTTTACTATTCCTATACATTTCCAGCAAGGCTTCCTCCAGTTTCTTTTGTTATTATTATTTCCCCTCATGATAATATCATACATCTTTTCTCTTCAGCATCTCTAAGGGCCTACCTGAGCTTCCTACCAGCCAGCAGCTTAATTATCTTCTAAGATGTGAGTTGTGTGTGACTCCCCAAACCCACCAGTCTGGCTTCTGAATGCAGCTGTAATTAAAAACAAAACAACAAACAAACCATGAGTTCTGTTCTTTGCAAACAGTCCAAGCCAGAACTTCTTCCTAATTCTGTCTGTCTGTCTTCTTATTTTTTAAATTCTTTGACTTTATACAGTATTTCAGTTTAAATTCTGGTTGGAGATATATTGGCTTCATATGTGCTATTGTTGCCTCTTACTTCATGAAGGAGCAAAACTATTTCCTGCAAACACTGCTGGAATGCAGTGTGACAATAACAGACATTTGCTGTTTATACACAGTGAGTACTATTTCTTTTCTGGACAGCAGTTTAGAATACCTTCGTAATTATTTTTTATATATCCAGAAGGCAAAGACTTCGGTAGTGTTAAGTCAGTGTATTAACTGCTGTAGCTTCTTGTGAGATGCATTTCTGAGCCCTGTGATCTGGTAAGAGACGGATTCGAATGAAAAACATAAATTGGCTAGTTGCGAGAGGTAGAGAGAAGGGAAATAGTGATCAGCAACATCTGGATGGTGCAAATAGGCCTACATTTTCAGTGAGCCATCCCAGAACTGGAATGGACTGTTCCAAATATGGGAGTGTTTATGATCCCGTTCTAGGGCTTTTTTCCTTTCCCTTTTTTGTATGTCTTTATTCCTTCTCTCTTGAGCCCTTCTCCTTCCCACCTCTTCCAAATTTTGACATAGCTTTGCAATCTCTGACTAGCAATGAAGAACTCAGTTAGACCCAGAAATTGGCACTGGGCTGCAGCTGAAGTTTGTGGTCATCTCTTGAAAGTTTAAGTCCAGTTGTAAAGAAAAAAATAATGGTAATGAATGTCTGCAGAACAGTAACGTTAGAGCTGTGCTCTCACATGCTGCATAGCACTCACAAGTGCAAAGTCAACACCAACAACATCATATTGTAAATATCCTACATATAATTACAGTCACCTTCACTAGAATATTGCAGATGATGTTGGAATATTTTCTTAGTAACTACGATCTTCTGTTTGCATGTTTCTTTTTCTGATTTTAATGGTAACTTTGGTATATTTCTGGAAAGTAGGTTAACGTTATTTCGTTTGTAATTTTGAAAGACTTCTGATGCACTTTATGCTTTAATGTGATTATGCTTAATAGATGGAATACAGCAGCTTCATAAAGATTGTTCATATCCCTGCTGGACACTCGGCTGACATAAACATGTATCTAGATTATTTAACATGTTTAACTACCTGAAGTATTAGAATTCTTATACAGTAATTCACAACAGCCATGGATTGCAAGATTACTGGAGGGACACTGCATTTTATGAGACGGCCCCAGTTTGACACACCACACTGGGTAGTGCTAATGGGCTGCGACCCAATAGCCTCCTTTCTCCTCCTCCCCTGTAAAAATGACGCTGGGTGAAGATTTGATAATCCCTAGTTCCCACTCAGTAAAGAATTAAATGAGGCATTTTATTTATTTCCCATCTAACTGATACGCTTTCCTGCATTTGTACCAGAGAAAACCAGCAGCATACTAAGGAGAGTACAGCACTAAGGCTGCACCAAAGCTGGCACGGTTTCCTTTACTTCCCTTCCAGCTCAACCTCCTTTCCTCTCTGCATTGACACAGAGGCCACGAATCAGAGCCCATTGCAATTGATGGCAACCTTGATATCCTTAAACAGCCACTGGTTTTAATTACTAAAAAAGGTTTCCCTCCATTTCCTTGCGTAACTATGTTCTCCTGCTCCTGCTGTTGGTTCCAGCTCTGATAGTCTAAGGCTACCTCTGAGACTAGGAAGCGCCGAGCTACTTCATGCTGCAGCTGGAGAGTGTCAGAAACAATGGGAGAAAAAAATAAGCCTGAGTTCTATGTAGTATTGAGATTTTTATAAGCCAGCCAGGAAGACAGTGATGTAGGACCATGCAAATGAAGAAGTTTAGTGGATACCGTTCTGTACAGGAGCTCTGAAGACAGGGATTCATCACACCTTCTGCAACTGCAGATTGCCACGTTGATTTAATTACTTGAGATGCATCCCGTGAAACTTGAGGCACCAAAATGTGACATCTCTAGGAGCCTATTGAGATCTTTTGTGGACTAAAGTTGCTCTTTAGAGTTGCCTTTAGAGTTGCCCAGCTCTTTTCACTGATGCTATAGGGAGCCCAGGGAGACTATACTTCCAAAGCAGGCATTGCCTATTGAAGCTTTTTCTGTGAAAATCTGGACCCATGGAAATCAATGGGGAATTACCTCTCCATAACCAGACAGCTATTGGGCTGGAAGAAGAAGGTTCTTGATTACAATCATTTAGCATAAATGCTTCTTTTCAAGAATGGGAAATTTATCTGACAAGCTGATAGAAACTGCAGACTCTGTGTGTCAACAGGAGAGGGGGGAGAAAAAGCAGAAAGGTAGAAAATGTCATTATTTTCTCATTCTTCAAATTAATACTTTGAGGAATAATTTGGCAGTTGCTTGTTCTAATGACCCCCTTTTCTTGATTATGATAAATACTAAATGATATGATAATTTCTCCTTTGCTTTCACTGACAAAGTTGCCTATATTGACAAGACACAATGAGATTATTTTTTTTAAATGGGAAGCAAAAAGCAGAGGATTTCCTGCAATGCTGCAAAGTGCTCTGAGCTGGTGAGCCTAATGCAGGGATGCTTATGATAAAGCACTGCAGAACACAGTTGATTAGAGCATTGAATTAACTATGCTCTTGTGTGCTTGTGTTCTCATAATCTTGTTCGTTCTTTCAGCCTTCTATTTCACCCTTTCAATCTGCACATTATTGTTTTCTTGTCCAGAAGCTTTTTTGAGAATTCAGCACAAATGCCAGCACTTGGCTTTCATCAGAAAACAAGCCCCACCGTCTGCTCCAGTGAGTCCCAACAAATCCTGTGCAAGGTGGCTTCTTCAGGTCAGGCTCCAACAGTCTATGTAGATTAAATGAATGTGGAATAATACAGAACAGCTGTATAAACCTATGATCTTTAGTGTTTATTTGCCTATGAAATGCCACCACTGCTATGACAGTAGCAATCAGACCTAGGACTTCTCTTTCTGAATGGATGAACTTAAAGACCCAACACAGTCAGGTCAAAGGGTACGAAGTGAAATCAAAGTCAAGGGTAAGGCTGTGTCTGCAGACCTGTGATGGGATGTAGGAGCATATACAAGCTTGTGCTGAAGCTCCTTGCCCCATCCATACTGTCTCCAACCACTGCCTTTAGCCATGGGGCACATGAGGATCGGGTGGCACTGCCTCAAGACCAAATGGCAGAGATCACATTTACATTCAGGTCAGCGTCCTGAAGTTTCTGTGTTAGGATAAGTAGGGTACTTCCTCTGGTTGGGATGCTTTTCTGAAGGCTCAGATGTCCACATACATGCCAAGGTCCGAAGCTGAGCTCCCTCAGTATGAACCACTCACTTTGCACATGACAGAAAGGGTAGGTCATTGGCAGTAAGAATTAATAGCAGGCTCTCTGGCTTAAATATTTGAATGAGCCTTCACTGTCTGCACTAACACATACAGTGCTATTAACGCAAGTGCTTTAGCAAACTTAAATCTCTGTGGAATTGTAATTTACTCCTGCAAATTGCAAGCTATGCATGAAAATGTTAGAGTCTTCTGACTGCAAGGCTAATTCTGCCCTTGGATATACTACATTATTTTCCTACCAAAATGAGACAAGAAAATAAATGCTTCTTAGAAGTAAATAATATCAAACTCAGGAATGGTGTATATCGTGAATATACACTTCCAGCCATATACTTGCATTCATTTTGAGGTAAGGCAAGCCTGATAGAATGAGTCTTTTATTTTCTACTATTAAGGTGATATTTACTATCATAATAGGGCAACATGTCTTCTGAGGGTGTTTCTGATCTTATTGTCAGTTAGACCTACAGTAATACTATAATTCCTATTCTTGTGGATGCTTATACCAGGAATATCATGCTGTACCTCATACCCAGATACCACTAATGGCTGACCTGAAGTTGTAACTGGCAAACAGAAGCAGGGAATCAATAGGCTTTCACCTTCCAGCTATTTTTTAATTCAAAACTCTACTGACTAATACTCCAAAGCAATCTTCTATTAGAGGCTCTTCTCATTTATGTTAGAGCTCCTCCTGCAACCTCTGGCATGAACTGGGGCTTCTGCAATCAGGACTGTGTACAGTCCTTGCACTCATGCAGATCTTCACTGATTTTACTGGGCATCGTGTGACTCTGAGGGTCCATTCACATTAACTGCTGGTAGAAATTGCATATCTTTTAAAAACGTTAAAATTTACTTTTTTTTTGTCCTGTATCTGAAGATAGGATGTTCTGTTGGCCATATGTAAAACTCGTGAATAGAGCGTGTATTACTAGCTAGAAAAAAATCCATTTTAATGAGCTTTTAAAATATAAACAAGATGTTTTTCCTTAGCTGTCAAATTCTCTTGGCCCTGTATGATATCCTACCAGGCAGACCATGGGTGATGAGTTAAATGAGGATGGTGCTCTGAGCCTCCTTACAGACATGATTCATATCTGCAGCACACTGCCTTTGCAGCTGCCATACCAATATATATGACTGAAAAATTCCTGTCTCTACACATTACTTTTGACTACAGAGGTTTTCCTCGCATGGCCAGGACTGCTCCCATTCACCTTCTGCAGTGCGCTGGGTTGGGTAGCCTGGTGTGGGCTACACTTCTGGCAGAGACTCCACAACAGTGTCATGAGGCTCCGCCAGAAGACTTCAAGTTCCATGGTGTTGTGGTTTAACCTGGCAGGCA